>NW_020940527.1:21094450-21110412 GCF_900497805.2 Vombatus ursinus
CCCCTAGGCCCCAATCACTTTACTGCCTTCCCATGAGTCACTACACCAAGCCCAAATGGCTGTTCTCTTTCTGGTGTCTAGCACTTACACTTACACCTCTATTCAGTGTTTTACCAGTCAATGTTTAAAAAACTGTTCTCCCCCCGAATAAAGAAATGTGTGCAGGACTTACTTTTAAGCTTAATCTGTATTATTTAGCATTCTCGCCATTCTTTTCTTAAGTCCAGTCAATCAACAAAACAACAAATCAAGCTTTGATTTGTAGTGTTTGTTGATTTCCAATTGGAAAATTTAACAATCAGCTCTTGAAAGAGGTTAGAGCTGGCTCTAGCATGCCCCTGCTTTTGGGTTATTTGGGAGTGGCTGTATCCAGATCCTATGTCTTTCCAGGATGTCATACTCACTAGCCACCTGCTATGTGTAGTGGACTGGCAAAGATTAAGTCACAGCATCTATCCTTTCAGGAGAGCTTATTCTAGTGGGACTGAGTGGAATAGGAAAAATATACAGATAAATGTAGTATAAATTAGGATATAATATGTGCAGCTATATCCACAGGCAGCATGATATAGTAGATAGAGAGCCTGCTTCAGATTCCGGAAGGCCTACTTGGGATCCTGTCTCTTATCCATACCAACTGTGTGACCCTGGACAAGTCATTTTACTGCCCCTAGGCAATTCTCTAAGACCACGACTTGTCTGTAAGACAAGAAGCCAACCTATATCAGTGGAGGGAGTTGTCACAGAAGAGAGTTCTCTGCATGGCTAAAATCACAAGTTTAGGCCAAGGGGAAAAAAGTACACAAATGAGGCAGCAGAATGTAAGGAACTAACCACAGGTGTGCGATTAAACCCATGAGGCTGCTAGAGGAAAAAGCCAAATGTCAGAGAATATAACATTGCCATTCTGTACCACATTGCTCCACTATTCAGAGAGTTTCAGGAAAGCATCAAGGATATCTTCCCCATCACTCATCCTGCACACGCTCTCAAATAGAACTTCATAATGCATGGCTCTGGTCACATCATTCTCCTGCTCAAAAAGCTTCCCATGAATTATTCAATAAAATCCAAATTCAGCATCCAAGACCCTCTAGAAACTGACCGAAACCTTTCTTTCTAGCTTTATCTCATATTACGCTTACTTGGATATCTTGAGCTTCAGCCAGATTAGGCTATGCAGTATCTTTGAATACACCCTCAACTTTTCCACGTCTATCCATGTGTACAGGCTATTTTCTGTACCTAGAATGCCCTCACTGTCCATTGGCATCTAGTGAAAACTTCTGTACCTATCAATTATTATCTTGTCCATAAACTCTTCCTAGATCCTTCTCCCACACCCAGAAGTGATCGTTCTCATCTGTGGATTTTTATAACACTGTTCACATAGAGCTATTGTGCACTCACTAATATTCTCTATTGCATTATAGTTATTTGCTTATATGTTTTTATCTGACCTTCTAGATTGAAATTTTCTTGTAGGAAGACATTCTCATGATTTTTCTTTATATTTCTGTCAGAGTCCAGTACAATGAATTTTATACAGTAAGCATTTATTGAATGAATGAATGAATGAATGAATGAACAAATGAACTGGATCAACTAGTAATGGACAATATTAATATGGCTGGGATGGATAATAATACTGGAGTTGGAGGTGTAAAAAATCCCATCAAATAAAGAAAAATAATTCTGAATTTTTTTCATTCTAATAGTGGATGGGTCATGTTCATTTCTGAGTCAGACTAGAGACCACTCTGGGACTGGTGAGTTTGCACAGAGAGTAAATGCAGCTGGGAAGTCTCATATTGAGTGAAGAGACAAAGGCAAAGGTCCCATTGCCTGAGAAACCACATTGAGAAATCAGGAAATAATCTGTGATTAATGCCATGAGGAACTTTTTCTGACTCAGAGTCCCTAAAATACACTGAAGATTCACTCTTCATTTCCTCATTGTTTCCTTGGTTAGGAAACTGCTCCAGTGGGCAGCTTTTTATCCACATCTGTTTCCCCATATGGCACTGAAGTCATTGTGGTAACTATTCTTTCCTTGGGACTAATAAAATAACATAGTCTTCATTGCTGAAGAAGTCTTTCATTAAGCCACAAATGATACTGTGCTAAAATTTAAGGGGGTGCAAAAGAACAAAAGCTAATTGTCTATTCTAAGACACAATGTGCCCATAAAACAGGAAAAGAACAAAGGGTGGTCCTACGTATAGGAGGAAAAAACCCTACTTTCATCAAGTGATTGCTGGGAGGAACCTACCTTCCCCAGGATATCTGAACCCCACCAGACACCCAGGATACCCACAATTTCCACTATGATAGTCATTCATTTGGGGTAAGGAATTCCTAGAATGTTAAAGCTAAAAAGGATTCTGGAGATTGTTCAGACTTCCTCCTTCATTTTACAAAGGAGGAAACTGAGACTCAGAGACATTAAGTGATTGGCTCAAGAGGTCATGCAGTGCACATCAATTTCAAGTAAACTCAGATCTCTTGATCCTAGGTCTTCTATTATGGGTTAAGAAAGAATTTATCTTGGACTCATACATCCATTATTACATGATTCATAAACCTCTGGAGCAACTGTATTATTTATTGATTCTAACAACTGAGTTTGCAGGTATGGGGTCTCTGATTAACTTAGCATTTTTTTGTATTAAATGTTCCAAATATGGTTACTGTAAAAACAAAATCAAACTTGATATAGCTCTAGAAATTATAAAATGCTAGCTTCAGCCCCTTTTAAATTTCATTATCTCTAAACTTTTGCTATTTTCTGGTGAAGGGTCATTTCCTCTGAGTCTGTTTGCTTTCCACAAATTCTCAATGGCTGCTTGAATCTCCAACAGCAGTGGAATTTTGTTATCTTGTTTTTTGTTCCCTATGGACACTCTATGCTTTCTTTCTTTCTTTCTCTTCTTCCTTCCTTCCTTCCTTTCTTTCTTCCTTCCTTTCTTTTTTCCTTTTCTTTCTTTCTTTCTCTTTCTTTCTTTCTTTCTTTCTTTCTTTCTTTCTTTCTTTCTTTCTTTCTTTCTTTCTTTCTTTCTTTCTTTCTTCCTTCCTTTCCTTTCTCTCTCTCATCTCTATAATTGGTTCTTTTTATTTTTTAAATTTTTTTGTTTTTTTATTATTATTTTTAGTTTTCAACATTTACTTCCACAAGATTTTGAGTTCCAAATTTTCACCCCATCTCACCCCACCCCCCACCCCCCACCCCAAGATGGCATGCATTCTGAATACCCCTTCCCCTAGTCTACTTTCCTTGCTATCTCTCCCTCCCTTCCCCTTCTATTTTCCTGTAGGGCAGGATAGATTTCTGCACCCCATTTCCTGTATTTCTTATTTCCCAGTTGCATGTGAAAATATTTTTTTTAAACATGTGTTTTTAAAACTTTGGGTTCCAAATTTTCTCCCTTTCTCCCTCCCTACCCACCCTCATTGAAAAGGCAAGCAACTCAATATAGGCTATACATGTGCAGTTATGCAAAACACTTCCATAGTAGACATGCTGTGAAAAACTAACTCTATTTCCCTTAATCCTATCCCGCCCCCCCATTTATTCTATTCTTTCTTTTGACCCTGTCCCTCCTCAGAAGTATTTGCTTCTGATTACCCCCTTTCCCAATCTGCCCTTCTCTCTATCATCCCCCTACTCTCTTGTCCCCTTCCCCTCCTATTTTCCTGTAGGGTAAGACAGATTTCAATACCCAATTGAGTGTGTATGTTATATTCTCCTTAAGTCAAATCCTATGAGAATAAGATTCATTCATTTCCTCTCACCTTCCCCCGGTTCCCCTCCACTGTAAGAGCCTTTTCTTTTCTGTTTTGGTTTTTTTTTTTTTGTGAGACAATTTACCCTGTTCTACTTTTCCCTTTCTCCTTCTCCTAGTATAATCCTCTCTCACTCCTTAATTTTATTCTCCAGATATGACCCCTTCATCTTCAAATCACCCTGTGCCCTCTATCTATCTATCTATCTATCTATCTATCTATCTATCTATCTATCTATCTATCTATCTATCTACATACATGTAATTTTTACTCTCCAACTACCTGAATACTGACAAAGGTCTCATGAGTTACAAATATCATTTTTCCATGCAGGGATGTAAACAGTTCAACCTTAATAAGTCTCTTATGATTTCTCTTTCCTGTTTACTTCTTCATGTTCCACTTGAGTCTTCTATTGGAAAGTAAAATTTTCTATTCAGCTCTGGTCTTTTCATCAAGAATGCTTGAAAATCCTCTATTTCACTGAATGACCATTTTTTCCCCTGAAGAATTATACTCAGTTCTGCTGGGCAGGTGATTCTTGGTTGTAATCCTATCTCCTTTGTCCTCCAGAATATTATATTCCATGCCCTGCGGTCCCTTAATGTAGAAGCAGCTAAATCTTGTGTTATACTGATTGTGTTTCCACAATACTTGAATTGTTTCTTTCTGGCTGCTTGTAATATTTTCTTCTTGACCTGGGAACTCTGGAATTTGGCTGCAATATTCCTAGAAGTTTTCCTTTGGGGATCTCTTTCAGGAGGAGATTGGTGGATTCTTTCAATTTCTATTTTGCCCTCTGGTTCTAAAATATCAGGGCAGTTTTCCTTGATCATTTCTTGAAAGATGATGTCTAGGCTCTTTTTGTGATCTTGGGTTTCAGGTAGTCCAATAATTTTTAAGTTATCTCTCTTGGATCTATTTTCCAGGTCAGTTGTTTTTCCAATGAGATATTTCACATTGTTTTCTAATTTTTCATTCTTTTGGATTTGTTTTTCAGTGTCTTGATTTCTCATAAAGTCACTACCTTCCAATTGCTCTATTCTAATTTTTAAGGAAGTATTTTCTTCAGTAAGCTTTTGCACTTCCTTTTCCATTTGGCCAATTTTGCTCTTTAGGGCATTCTTCTCCTCATTGGGTTTTGGACCTCTTTTGCCATTTGGGTTAGGCTATTTTTTAAGGTGTTATTTTCTTCAGTATTTTTTTGGGTCTCCTTTAGCAAGCTGTTAACTTGCTTTTCATGATTTTCTTGCATCACTCTCATTTCTCTTCCCAGTTTTTCCTCTACTTTTCTTACTTGCTTCTCAAAATCCCTTTTGAGCCCTTCTAAGGCCTGGGACTGATTCATATTTTTCTTGGAAGTTTTGGATGTAAGAGCTTTGGCTTTGTTTTCTTCTTCTGGTTGTATGTTTTCATTGTCTTTGTCACCAAAGTAAGATAATATAGTCTGACTCTTTTTGCGCTGCTTGCTCATGATCCCATCCAATTACTTGACTTTTAAACTCTTTGTTAAGGTAAGAGTCTGTTTCCAATGTGGAGAATGTACTGTCCCAAGCTTTAGGGGTTTGTACAGCTGTTTTCAGAGATACTTCTAGGGACCTGAAAAGTGTCAGTTCTTCCAAGGTGCTATGATAAGGGGCGAGGTGTTTCCTCTCCACCGCTACAACAAGCTCTACCTCGCCAGCACTCCTCCTCACCCCAGGACTGCCCCTCAGAGATTTCTGCCTCAGCCCAGGCAAAGAGATCCTTGCATTCTCCCTCTGATCAGTCACTTGATTCCCCTTCAGTCTGTGGGCCAGAAGCTCAGAACCCAGCCGCTGTCCTCGGGGCAGCTGAGATCTAATTTCTTCTCTCACTGCACTCACAGACTTTTCCCACTGACCTTCTAAGTTGTCTTTGGCATTCATGGGTTGAGAAGTCTGGAAACCGCCACAGCTGTCCGCAATTCAGTCCTCTGAGGCCTGCTCCGGGTTTGCTGCGGCCTGCGTGCCCATACCTAACTGTGTTCCTCACCCAGCCTGGCACGATATACCTTTCCCACAGCCATCCACGTTGTCTTGGGATGGAAATTTGTTTTACTCTGTTTTTTGGTGGGTTTTGCTGCTTTAGAATTTGTTTAGAGCCATTTTTTGTAGGTATTTGGAGGGGTTTGGGGGAGAGCTCTAGCAAGTCACTGCTTTCCCTCTGCCATCTTGGCTCCCTGGTTCTTTTTATTTATTTTACTTTTAAATGAAGATATGTATTTTCTCTCCTTCTCATCCCCCACCCCATTTGAAGAAAAGGGAATTTATATGTTATTTAAAAGACAGTCTAGCAGCTAATTAGTGTTGCCTTCTGCTTTTAGTTTTCCTTGCTACAAACAAATAGTTTAATCGCATTGTTTCCCTCTGCCTCTCCTTGAATAATGGTCAAAAAATATCTACAAGATGAGAGGAAGAATAGTATACTGGATGTGGTGCTGGGCTTACAATAAGCAAGACCTAGGTTTGAATCTTGCCTCCAACTGTTACTATCTGTGTGACCTGGGGCAAACCACTGAATGTCTCTCTGAACCTTGGTTTTCTCCTCTATAAAATGAGAGTAATAAGAACACTTACCTCAAAGGGTTGTTATGAGGATCCAGTCAGTTAATGTATGTAAAGTGCTTTGTAAACATTGAGTTGCTATACAAATGTGAGCTGCTATTATTATTTTTTATTATTTTTATTTTAAAATTATTTAAAATTATTTTTATTATTAATAATATTATATTATTATTATTATTAAAGTAGTGCTATCCAAACAGCCATGAAAATAGGCAGTCTGTAGGAGGCCTAATTATAAACAGTCTATACCAATAGGACTCTAGTGAGCAAATATCATAAGCTACTTTTCTCTGGAATTTCAGCAAATGGATCCTATGTCCCATAGCACATGAATACTTGGAACTCTTGTGATAAGTTGGTCAAGATCGCTGTGCCTTCAGACTCTTTCCTATTCCCACCCCACCCCTTTGTGCATAGTTTTAACCCCTTTTAACCCCTACCCCACAATGTGTCCATGGAGCTCACAATGTCCAGGCCCCACCTTGCCTTCAAGGGGAGTGGTTTAAGTTGGTGCTTAATAAATTCTTACTTATTGGCTGGTTGACACTGAGGTACAGCACCATAACCAGCATTTTGGGGGTCAAGGGCAATCTTCACAAAATTCAACCAGGGCAGGCAGCATAAAAAAAATTCTTTCAAATCATTTCTAAAAACAAATTCACTTGAAGGGGATGGGAAGGAGGATAATGGTACCACTGGGAAGAGACACTGGGAAACAGTAAGCTCAATCTTTGATGGGGTTGGGAGCGCAGGGAGGATCTCATCTGTGGTGTGACATCAAGGGAAGTAGATAAAGGGAGCTTCATCTGAAAGCATCACATTTGATCTAATTATTCTTGCTAATGTGAATTAATGTGAAACTTAATGGGCTCTACGCTACTTAAGGAGTATTTGTCGTGTAAGGAACCTGGTTCAGTGGATAGAGCACTGGTCCTGGAGTCAGGAAGACTGGAGTTCAAACCTGGCCTCAGATACTTATTAGCTGTGTGACCCTAGGCAGGTCACTTATCCCAGCTTGCCTCAGTTTCCTTATCTGTAAAGTGAGCTGGAGAAGGAAATGGCAAACCACTCCAATATCTTTGTCAAGAAAACCCCAAGTGGGGTCATGAAGAATCAGACACAGCTGGAAATGATGAAACATCAAGTAACCTCTACATTTCAGCAATACAATTTTATGGAGGTTCTGGGCATGGCTTCTCCTTGGGGTAGGCATTTTAAAAGGAGATGATAGATTAAGACAATGCTTAGTGGGAATGAGTCACCAATGATGCTGTCACAGCTACCAGCAAGGGAAATACTTGCGGTTGGAGTCCCTTTCCCAGCACCCTCAAACCATAACATTTAGGTGTTTCCTATTTTCTCTATTACAAAGCCTGGCCTCTACTGGCCTTATCCTTCAGTAGTCTGGAATCTTCTAGGTTGGACAATTGAAAAGGTCAGGGGATGACTGGTTAGGAGGGGGTGGTAGTGCTTCCTAATCCCACAATTCTCCATCTGTAACATTATATGTATATGTATATGTATATGTACACACATACACACATATACACATACACATGTGTATATATACATATACATATATGCACACATATATGTGTGTATATATGTCTAACTTAGGTATACAATGATGATGATGATGATGATGATGATAAGGATAATAATAACATGACTTTCTTTCCAAAAGTCACCGACTTTTGCTTTCAATGGTGAAATGGATTATCAGGAGAACAATAGATCAGGGAATCATAGAAATAGATCAGGAACCAATAGTAGAGTTCATCTTGTCCAACCACCTAATTTTACAGATGAGAGAACTGAGGCCCAGAGCAGTTAAGTGACTTGCCCAAAGTGACAGAGGTTGTAAAGTACAAGAGCCAAGATTTGAACCCAGGTCCTCTGACTCTCAATTGGGTGCTCTTCCTACTATACCATGAGCATGGTGGTTGGTAAGCAGGCATTTTCCAAGGAGAACAAACCTGTTCAGAAGCACCAATCCTGCGTGTGGCTGTCTTCTTATTCTGAACAGGTCTCCATCAAAACTTTTATGGTTATACACACGGCTCATGTTCTAAATATGTGAAAATCACATTTAAGCAGGTGTTAAGTCGACTAATGTTCCTATGAA
Organism: Vombatus ursinus; assembly: GCF_900497805.2. Taxonomy (NCBI): domain Eukaryota; kingdom Metazoa; phylum Chordata; class Mammalia; order Diprotodontia; family Vombatidae; genus Vombatus; species Vombatus ursinus. Next base: position 21,102,944 of record NW_020940527.1, read on the forward strand.
TAATCTGAGGTTGGAAGAAAGTTAGCAAATAATAAAAGCTGACATTTGTATAGTATAAAGGTCTTTACATACATGATTTCATTTCCTCCTCCAATGACTCTGTGAGGAAAGTGCTATTATTATCCCCATTTTATGGATGAGGATACTGAGGTTCTGAGAGATTAAGTGACTTGACCATGTGAGGGGAGAGAAGGGGAGTCACACATCTAAGAAGTATTGGAGATCAGTTTCAAAAAGGTTCCTCTTGAATTCAGTGAACAGTCTTCCACAACACCTGGGTTCCATTGGAGTCAAGGAGCTCCAATAATCTTAGCCTGACTTGGTCAACCTATTAAAAACAAATTCAATATTTGTTTTTCTGGTATTGTACAAAAAGTTTCTACTAATAATATTTTTTTGGCATCAAACCATGTCTCAAACTCAAGTACTAGAATGGAGACAAAGAGGTACTACTACAGAATTGCTTGACTACTATACTGTTTCATGGAAAAAGAGGCATTTTTCAAGATATAAGCTAGCGCTTGGTATTCTGTCTCACATAGCAGCAGCAGCATTAACACTGTACAGCCAAGGTAAGGAAGACTCTATGTGCCAGTGCTTCTCCAGAGAAGGTCACCTGGCTGTTCTCTGTCTGTAGGGATGGCATCTTCCCAGGCTCCCTAAAGAAGGCTGCAGTGGAGATAAAACATCAATATTATCCAAAACTGGTAACAGCATATGAGAGGGGAAATAAAAAGAAGAGAAAGAAGAAAAGTTAAAAGAAGAATATATAAGGGTTCTTCCAAGTGGTCATGTGAATTGCATCAATCCAGGGGCCTGATTCCCTTTCTGTACCAATATCTGTGTCTTGCTGAAGCATCTCTCAGCTGGAGAAGATATTCAGAAAGTTGTCCTATGTGTGCATGCATTTCCCAGGAAAGATCTTATTTGCCATGTTACCTACCCTTATGCTCAACTATTCCCTACTTATTTATGTGATCAAGGCCCTACATATTCCAAAATATTTATAGCAGCACTTCTCACGGTAGCAAAGAATTAGAAACAAAGTAGATGCCATCGATTGGGAAATGGTTAAACAGATTATGGCACATGACTGTGCTCTAAGAAATGATGAATACGTTGAAACCAAGCATGGAAAGACTTTCATGAACTCTGGCAAAGTTGAAGAGGAGCAGAGCTAGGAAAACCATAAGCACAATGTAACTACAATGTCAGTCGGTAAACATTTGTTAAGCACCTTATGATGTGATAGATAATGTGCTAAGTTGTGAGGATATAAAGGAAGGCAAAAGACAGTCCCAGCCCTCAGGGAACTCACAATATGAAAGGGTGAGACAACAACCAAATATATATATAACAACAAGCTATATAAGGGATAAACAGGAAGTGATTTAGAGAGAGAAAGCATGATGTAAATGGAAAAAACCCACCACAAATAATTGAAAATGAACATTGTAAATTACAAAATATTAAATTTGACCTCAAAGAAGAGGTATGAGAAGGCATCTCATCGAATAGAACATCATATTTTTTGATATGTTGATTGGTTTTGCTGATTGCTTTTTCCTCTCTCTTTTTAAAAAAACAACTCTGTTATCAGGGATGAATATATGGAAAAAGGAAGGGAAATGGGAAAATATAGGTGACATAAAAACAGAAAAGAATAATTATTTTTTTTTAGGAAAAAAAGTATTCTATCAAGACCATTTTCTTTTCCTAAGGCTAGACACACTTCACCAATCATAGCCTCTGATGGAGGCTTTCAGTGCCAATGTCTCAAATTGCTTGGCAATGAGTCATATTTCAAAGAGGAATGAAACCACAGACTAAAGCAATGAGCAAAGCACTAGTTCTCCCCCCTTCCCTAACTCTTCCCTGCCCCTGTCCCCTGTGTTAAAGCTTTAAAAGCAAGCTAAAAAGAAATGTTCTTCGTTCAGTCCGCGCTCCAGGCATGGAAATAACTAGAACAAAGTCCCCTGAGCCTTTCCCACAGGGTTGCAAACTTTAGGTGGTGTTCACCATACTTGTATCCCTTCAGTAACCTAAGGTTAGTACTTAGGTACCTGGAATGAATAGTTAAACTGGAAGCTATCAGATATGAGAACGCCCTTGCCCCCAGTGTCATCCCCTAGAGGTGTTTGAAGACCACCCTTGCTGTGTCCCCGGGGTTCTGACTCTCCAGTCCCTTCCTAATTCCCCCAACTGAATTTGCTAAAAGGGCTGCTTGAGAGTGGTTTTTTTTGGGACTCTTACCCAAGACACAAAAAGTACTAGTTATGGCTCTGGCCTTAGGACAACTCTTCTGCACCCTAACCAGCCAACATGCTGGCTCACCTTTAATATCATTTTTTTTACAAATTATTTTGTATAATCTCTGTCCAAAAAGGGAGGGGAAGGATTTGAGTTGCAATAAAAGAATGAATACATTTAGAGCCAAGTCTAACTCAGTACAAAAGCTTGTTTCATGTAGATGGCCTGAGTCATTTGATAAAACCCCTTAGGGGAAGGCTAAATGGCAGTCTTCATGAAACAGTATTTCCCATCCTGACTTAAAGGGATATAACACTCCAGTTGTTCTTTAATTTCAAAACAACTGGGTCTTCTTCCTCAAACTAAAGAGTAGATGGTAAAAGGAGTCTCCAAATTTGTCTATTACAAAATCCCCCTTAATCTAGAATCCTAATATCCTCTTGTTAATATGTTTGTTTTTCTTCTTTGTAGGCAGGATTTTGGATGAGTCTGGAACCCTTCATTGAGGATCCTAAGACATTTTAACCTAGATTGAAGTTGGTTTGTGTCAGATCCACTTCCAACATGCAGGTCAAAACTGCTAATCCCAAACCATCCCTGCAAATTGGGCTCATCAAAATCATTATTATATATAGAGGGCAGCTAGGGTTGTATTTGATAGAATGGAGGATTTGGCATGAGGATGAGCTGATTTTGAATATTGCCTCTGATACTTACTAGCTAAATGATCCTAGGAAAACTATTTATCCTGTCAGTCTCAGTATACTCATCTTTAAAATGGGGACAATAAAAGCACTTACGTCACAGAGGCATTGTGAGGATCAAATGAGATAGTATATAAAGCTTTTTGCTGGCCTTTATGTGTAAATGGTAACAATATTAATACTAATTGACATAATATTATTACTATAGTTGGCAGGGAGGAACTAGCCCATTACGCTCTGATGATGGCCATTTTTTAAGGGACTATTCTTCTGGGTGCCTATTCCTACAATGTAATTTAGGGGAAGGGGAGAGTCTTTATCTTTGATTTCATTAATCTATTCAACTCCCAGTATGAAAACTCATTACATAAGCACAGCTCAATAACAAGGGTGTATGGCTGGTCTTGAGAGCTGGCCTTTGAGCCAGGAAACTGTGGGTTGAGATCCCACTTCTGACACATACTGACTGTGTGATTCTGAACAAATCACTCAATCTCTTAATAATAAAGGTGACTCTTGAAGACTCTAAGTTGCAAAGAAGACACTGACATGAGTCATTCCCCAATTGACAAGTGGTCAAAGGGTATCAACAGGCAGTTTTTGGATAAAGAATTTAAAGTTATCTATAGTATGAAAAAAAATGCTCTAAATCACTATTGATTAGAGAAATGCAAATCAAAATAACTCTGAGCTGCCACATTACACCAATCAGATTGGAAAATGATAAATGTTGGAGAAGATGTGGGAAAATTGGAACACTAATGCATTGTTGGTGGAGTTGTGAACTGATACAGACATTCTGGAGAGCAATTTGGATCTATGTCCAAATGGCTATAAAACTGTTTGACCCAGCAATAGCACTTCTAAGTCTGTATCCCAAAGAGATAAAAAAAAAGGGAAATGGACCCACATGTATAAAAATATTTATAGCAGCTCTATTGTGGTGGCCAAGAACTAGAAACTGAGGGGATGCCCATCAATTGGAGAGTGGCTGAACAAGTTGCGTTATATGAATGTAATGAAATACTACTGTGCTATAAGAAATAACGAGCAGGCAGACTTCAGAAAAACCTGGAAAGATTTATATGAACTGATACTGAGTGAAGTGAGCAGAACCAGGACAACATTGTACACAATAACAGCCACATTGTGTGATGACTAACTTTGATAGACTTATCTTAGCAATACAAGGATCTAAGACAATTCCAAAAGACTCTTGATGGAAAATGCTATCCACATACAGAAAAAAGAACTATGGAGTCTGAATGCAGATTGAAACATATTATTTGCGCTCTTTCTCTCTGTCTCTGTCTCTCTCTTGTTTCTTCTTTCTCGTTGTTTCTCCCATTGGTTCTAATTCTTCTTTATGACTAATGTGTAAATAGGTTTAATATGAATGTATATGTAGAGCCTATATCAAATTACATGCCAGTTTTTTGGGTGGGGGGAGGGGAGATTTGGGGAAAAATTTGGAATTCAAAATCTTATGGCAGTGAATGTTGAAAACTAAAAATAAATAAATTAATTACAATTAAAATTTAAAAATTTAAAAAAGACACTTATTTGAATTAGTAGATGGAATTTCCTCACCTGGTAGTTCCCTGTACCAGTTAGATCAGGTTCTAGTCCCTTTCCCCTATTGCTGTTCTTAGGGCATTTATGTTTTAAGTATGATCTCTAATTATGGAATTTCAGACATCACCATGAAGATGCCATCAATAGACTGGAAATCTTAAGAGCCCTAGAATAGCTGCCCCTCTCCACCCAGTCACTAGCCCTGCTTTCAACCCAACCTGAGAGCCATCATTCAGGTGACCAACCCCTATGGAGAAGATGCTGCCCACCTCACTGATCGATGACCACCTGCCAGAAAAGAAAACTGGCATAGCTGAAGCAGCAAGACCCTCTGAGGGAGAAAAAGGAGGTGTTATGTGCCAAGCAACTGAAACTACCACTATGCTGGAGATACCCCAGCACCTGGAGCCCAGGAGCCTGTGGAACAGTACTTCTCCCAGACCACCAGCCTGCTTCAAGCCCAGCCCCCAAAGCCTTCATCTAGGGAATCATCCCTTGTGGAGAGGTGACTTGGTAAATGCTTCTGCAGGTTCTGAAGTCCTTGTTTCCCTAGAAGGCACAGCCACGAAAGGCCAGGAAAAGAAAATTCTTGCCCACCAAAGTTCTCAATGCTATCAGTTCAATGTTAGAAATGAATGTGATTTTATCAATTAAAGAATGTACAGCACTGTGTGCTTTGGCAATGAACCATAAGGACAATGGGGTTTTTCCATCTGATTTACGGTTGAAGTTTCTCATATGCCTTGCCTCCCCCTAAGAAAATGTGAGATTCTCTAGAGCAGGGACTGTTTTGCCTTTGTATTTGTGAGCCCGCTCCTCCTCAGGGCACCTTGCAAATTTTGTTGTAGTTGAGTTATTTCAGTCTTGTCGAACTCTTCATGACCCCATTTGGGGTTTTCTTGGCAAAGATACTACAGTGGTGTGCCATTTCCTTTTCCAGATGAGGAAACTGAGGCAAATAGAGTTAAGAGACTTGTTCAGGGTCACATAGCTAGTACCTGAGGTGGAACTTGAACCCAGGTTCTTCTGACTCCGGGGCCAGCTCTCTATCCATTGTATCACCTAGCTGCCTTCGTTGCTTTGCACTTCTTAAGCACTCATTCATTCATTCATTCATCCAAGAAATCCAGCCATGGAAGTGACTGCTCGCTCTACTTATGAGTAAGGCAACCCACTATATTAGTAAGAGCATTTTGAGAAATACTTCTGACTCTTCACATTATTAAAGCACCTTGGAAGTTGGTTTTTTTTAAAATAAACATATTTAGTTAACATATTAGTCTTAGTTTAATAACATGCTTTTGTTGGTATCTCTGAAGCAGAATTGCCAATTAACAAGTATTTGCAGGCTTTAATCCATATCTTGCATATTATATCATAGAAGCCAGCTGTTTTTCACTGACATGATTCTAGGTAGTATTTTTTTTTTACTTTTGCTTCTGATAATCCTAATATAAAGATGCTAATGATCTAGGGAAACAGGGTACTCCACCTCCACCCATCCACCCCATCTTATATGATTGCATTAAAAGCGTTACCTGCATAGTATCTGTTTTGTTTCAGACAATCTAATTCCTTTTAGCTCTTAAATGTGGGGACCTATGCTTAAATGAAGGGATTTCCTTCCTGCCCAAGGGAAAACTTTGTGTATCCTGAAGCAAAGAATCACTCATTTACTAAATTAATCAGAATGTCTATGAAAAGGCAGCTGTGATTTTTTTTAAAGGGAAGGGGAAAACATAACCAAATGCTTGGAGTCCTCTGGAGAGCTAATAGTCCTTCATTTATCTTCCAAGAAGCCTTTCTGCTGACAGATCTAAAGTTATTTCAAACACCTGGAGTAGTGAGGGAGCAGGTGCTTTACATTGTAAGGAAGTTTCTTTTAAATGGGAGAGTGCTGTTCTGTAAAAAGAAAAGAAAAGAAAAGAAAACCAAACCAGAAGTCCATGTGGGATAGCCAGATGTACACTTTCAATGAGGAGCGAAGAAGGTTTTTCACAACCATTTACTGCCACTTTTTGTTGTGAATTGGGTAAGGAACAGTTACCTAGTGGATAAACCTGGAGTTAGGAAGAGCTGGGTTCAAATTATACCACTGACACTTTCTAGTTCTTTAAGTGGGGGCAAGTCTCTAAGCCTTAGTTTCCTCATCTATAAAACCAGGGTAATTAGACATAAATTCCTTCCCCTTGGGTTGTTATGAGGCTAAAATTAAGCATATTTGTGAAGTGCTTGCTAAACTCTAAAGCTCTATATCAGGGGTTCTTAACCCAGAGTCATGAACTTAACTTTTTTTTTTAATAACTGTATATCAGTTTAGTTGATTCCTTTTTCAATCCTATGTATCTTATTGTATCCGTGTAAAAAAAATATTGAGGAGTCCATAGTCTTTACCAGACTGCCAAAGGAGTCCACTGATGCAAAACAAACAAACCAAAAAAAGCTTAAAGTTCTCTGCTCTATATAAATGCAAATTATTTTTTAAATTAAATTTTATTTTAAATAAATATCTTCTTTTTCTTCCTTCCCCTCCAGTCTCCACTGAGAAAGCAAGAAAAACAAAACCTCTGTTACAAATATGTATAATTGAGCAAACCAAATTTTGGCATTGGCCATGTCCAAAAAGTATGTCCCAATATGTACTCTGAGTCTATCATCTCTCTATTTGAAGGTGAGTAGCATGGTCCATTATGAATCCTTTAGAATTGTGCTTGGTGTTGGCACTTAACAGAGTTTATTAGTTTTTCAGAGATGTTTATCTTTACAATAGTGTTGTCATTGTATCGATTATTCTCCTGGTTCTGCTTACTTCCCTCTGCATCAGTTCATACAACTCTTTCCAGGTTTCTCTGAAATCATTCCCTTCATCATTTTTTACAGACACTCCCCATCTCCAGTTTCCAATTCTTTAAAGCTAGTTATTATTAAATGTAGAGCATG
>NW_020940527.1:21110422-21172354 GCF_900497805.2 Vombatus ursinus
TGCTCACAAAAGAGTGTCCCCATCCCCAGTTTCCAATTCTTTAAAGCCAGTTATTATTAAATGTAGAGTATGATGTAATAAATGTATTGTGAAATCACTTCTGAGGCTAGGTCAATCCTTGTCTGCATCCTCTTTCTTTTTTTTTTTAATTTTGTCCACTGCTGCTGCTAATTCTTTCAGAATGCCTTAATTTCACAATTGTACTGACAAGTCCTGGCCCAGCAGAGATTGCGAAAGTGAGGTGAAAGGTAAAGTAACAGATCCAGGAAGAGAGCCCAGATCATTAGATTACATAGCCTATAGTTACAGCATCTTTGCTGCCAATGGGGTCAACAGAGACTGTTGGATATTCAAGTTCTGAGAAGATTTTGAAACATTAGTCCCTAAAAATTTATCTTTTGGCTACAAATAGAGAATAGTTTAATGGACTACAATTTAGAGCAAATAAAAAGAGAATGATTTTGATTGATTTTTAAGCCCCTAAAGGGCAGAAATTGTAATGGTTTTTATCTTTGAATTTCCAGTGCTTAGCATAAAGTCCTGGATATAATAGACACTCAATAAACATTTACTGAATTCAAAGTTATTTTTATTCAATTCCTTGTGCCACTTGGATCATGTGGCACTGAAAAGAAGCACCATTATTAAGGAATATACATTGGAAACTTGGTTTCTTCATCTATAAAATGTGAATAATCATACCTTGTAGTACCTGCATCACAGTGTTGTTTTAAGACTTAGATAAGATAATTGGATATTTGTAAATCTTCAAGTGCTATATAAATAAGTGCCAGCTTTTATGATCATGGTTTTTGTTGCTATTTTATCAATGGCATTTCATATCATCCTTGAGAAAAATCATATTCATTCTTTTGGGATATTCAAGTTTCCTAGGAAAGAATATTTCCTAGCTTTGTAGGGATAGACATGTGACTATTCTCATGGCCAATGTGAAAGTACTGAGGTGCTTCAGATAATTAAGTATCATCAGAATGAAAATTCTGCAGAGGTTGGGAGCTCACAGGATGTTAGGGGTTCAGAACTTTATAAACTAGTGCCAGAACCACTTCTTCATTTCCATTTTGGGCCTTGAGGCATAGTGCCTTACCTTGGACACTTAGAGTCAGGAGAAAGACTTCTATTCAAATCCCCTTCTGACATTTTCTAAATGCATGATCCTCAGCTGGTCACTTCAGTCAATGAGTCAATAAACATTTTTAAGTACTTACTATGTGTCAGCCACCGTGCTAAACACTGGGGTTACAAAGAAAGGTAAAAAGGCAGTCAATCCCTTATCCCAAGGAACTCACATGCTAATGAGGGAGACAATATACAAACAGGATCTATACAGTATAAATTTGAAATAATGATCAGAGGGAAGGCATTGGAATTAAGAGAGATTGGGAAAGGCTTCTTGTAGAAGGTGGGATTTTGGCTGGGACTTGAAATTAGCCAGGAAAACCAGGAGTTATTGATGATGAAAGAAAACACTTCAATAACGGGGGTCAGCCAGTGAAAATACTCAGAGTTGGGAGATGTTGTCTTGTTTGAGGAGTATGAAGGAGGCAGGTATCATTGGATTGAAGAGTAAGGAGGGGCCATAAGGTATAAGCAAATTAGAAAAATAGAGGGGAATAGGTTATGAAGTGCAATGAATGGCAAACAGAGGAATTTATATTTGGCTCTGGAGGTGATAGTGAGTCACCGGAGTTTAATGATTAAAAGTTCTTATTTTCAGAAAAGCTCCATTTATTCCTATGCTTTCTGATTTTCTTTAAAAATAGGATTAGGTGTTGAATTTTGTCAAAAAACTTTCTGCATCAACTGACACACACATGATTTTTGGTGTTTTTGCTATTTATATGGTCAGCTGTGCTTACAGTTTCCTAATAATGAATCGGTCCTGCATTTCTGGTAAAAAAATACCACCTGGTTATAGTGTATGGTCTTTGTGATATTTTGTTGTAATCTCCTTGTTAGTATTTTATTTAATTTCTTGCATCAATATTCATTATGGGGATTGGTCTGTAGTCTTTCTCTGTTTTAGATATCAAAACTGTATCAAAGAAGGAATTTGCTAGGATTTCTTTTTTACTTTTTTTAAAAATAATTTATTTAATATTGGGATTAATGGTTTTTTTTTTCCTTTTAATGCTTGGTAGAATTCACTTGTAAATCCATCACCTCAGCCTTGACTTTCTTTTTCAGTTTACATTTCCACTGTTTATATAATTTTGCCTCCCGTTGTCTACTTGTTACTCTTAGCGCAAGACCACGAATATCCTGTGAGGGGCCAAGAAATCAGTAGGATTAGCTGGAATGGGAGTTGGGAGGTAGATCTGAGCCTCATCAAATTCCTCAATGGAATATATATGTGTGTGTGTGTGTATATATATGCACACACATACAGACATATATGTATATTAAAAAACCAGTTGAAACCAATTGAGACCAGTTTAAACTGGTGCAGTCCAGTTCAAACCAGTTTAAACTAGCTGGATGCAGGATAGCCCACAATGGATGGATGGAGAGGGAGATTACAGTTTACAATTAGGTATAGTTTTATCAGGTTTAAACCACATTGTGACAGGACCATATTGTGGTCTCTCAGCAAAGGACAAGCCAAGGAAAGTTGAGTGACTGTGATGATGCCTGTGGAAACATGCACTTCCTGGATATTGGAGCTGTCTGGGATTATGGACCACTCTATCCAAGGTATTAATGAGAAGAGCATTTTCAAGCAATTTCAAGAGGGAAAAAGATGGTACCTGGGGGTGGAGGTATTGAATCAGGAAAGGTCTCTTGGCGGAGATGATACCAGCTTTCCTTTCATTAAATGTAAAGTCTTTGAGAGCAGGGACTCTCTTGCTTTTCTATTTGTATCTCTAGTACTTAGAACTATACTTTGTACACAGTAGTGAATAGTTAATAATCAATTATTAAGCACCTAGTATGTTCCAGGCACTGTGCTAATTTCTGGGGATACAAAAAGGGCAAAAGACAGTCTGTCCTCTTAAGGAGCTCACAATCTAATGGGGGGGGTGAACAACATGCAAATAACTATATACAACAATATATACAGAAGATAAATTGGAGGTAATCAATTGAAGGAGGGTACTGGCATTAAGGGGAAATCAGGAAAAGCTTCCTGGGACTTGAAATGGAGATGAAGAAGGACAATGTTCCGTGCATGGGGAACAGCCAGTGGAAATTCTGAGAGTCTGGAGATAGTTTCTTGTTTGAAGAATAGCAAGGAGACAAGTATTATTTGATCTGACAGTATGGGGGAGGGAGTAAAGTGTAAAAAGATTGTGGACTTTGTTGCTGGGTGGACAGGTTGTGAAGAATTTAAATGCCTGAGGATTTTGATGCTACAGTTTGCATAGGGGAGGTGACCTGGTCAGACTTGTTCTTTAGGAAGATTAATTTATAGGCTGAGTGGACAATGGATTGGAATGGGGAGAGAATTGAGACAGGGCAATGACCAACCAGCAGGCTATCACAATAGACTAGGTGTGAGATGATGTGGGCCTGCACCAAGGTGGTGATGGTGTCAGAAGAGAGAAGGAGAGATGTTATGAAAGTAAAATCAACATAACTTGGCAAAAGATTGGATATAGAGCATGAGAGATAGAGAGAGAGAGAGAGAGAGAGAGAGAGAGAGAGAGAGAGAGAGAGAAAGAGAGAAGTCCAGGATGACATGTAGGTTATGAGCCTGAGTTACTGGGAGGATAATGGTGCCCTCAGTAGTAACAGGGAATTTTGAAAGGAAGAGGAATTGAAGGAAAAGATAATGGGTTCAGTTTTGGACATAATTAAGTTTAAAATGTTTCCAGGGCATCCAGCTGGGAATTTCTAATAGGCAGTCAGAGATGAAAGTCTAGAGGTGAGGAGAGAGGTAAGGGCTGGATAGTCAATCTGAGAATTATTAACATAGAGATAATTGAAGCCATGAGAACTGATGAGACCATCAAGTAAAATAATAAAGGAAGAGAAGAGAAGATAGCCCAAGATGGAGCTTTGGGGAATACATACCTTTAGTGGGCATGATTAATAAGTGCTTTTTCATTCATTCATTCATTCATTCATTCATTCACTCATTTTAACAGAATTTTAAAGTCTATTTTTCAATTGCTTAAATGAAATAAAATGAATTAGATCATTCATAAGGAGAATCTAGTTACTATCTTTTCAACTGGCTGTGTCTTTTGCCGCATAAATCTTGTGTTTCTCCAAAGAATTTAATATCTTTTCAGATTTCACTTCTCATCTTATAGCTTTTCTTCCCCATTAAAGAGTTCAAAATACAGTGTAAGACAGTTGTTTTAATGAACTGTGAGCAGAATAATGAACTTGTGATTGCTCATCTCCTTTCTAAGCATCAGAATTGTCTGATGTGAACCCAAGCCCAAATATATCACAGGAAGTAACATTATAGGTATCCAAGGCATGATAGCTTCTCAGGATTTACAGTTTAGGGGCTTGGTAGATATTGAATATCAAACGCGTAAGCTTAGAAGCCAAACCTTTTCTTCCTTAATGCATTCAGATTTATCTTTTAGTATTTGGTCTAATTACTTTTTCCTTGTAGATCAGTTATCGATGTTAGATTATATAGTGACAATTAACTAGAAATGATACCGACACATTAAACAGTAGAAGACAATTTGAAACCATAATTGCTAATAGCTACATAAGGAAGTCCCAAAGCTTGGCTATTTTCTATTAATTCAATTCAATGCCTGCCTCTTGGCTACTATGCTCTCTGTGCTAGGCACAAAGAGAAAATACAAAAGAAGCATTAGATGTGGTTCTTGGATGCAAGGAGTTGATCATTGAGGCTGGGAAGTCAAGTCAGAACATATAATACTCATATGTTACCCAATCAGCAAATGTATAAATGCCAAAAAGAATGAATCAGAAAATAAAAAGATGCAAAGATCTGAAGAAGGGAGAAATCAAAAGTGAGTCATAGTAGATAATGGGAGGTTTTATCAAGGTGGTAGGGACTTTGAGGGCAGGTAGGTGGCACAGTGGTTAGAGTGCCAGGCCTGGAATGAGGAAGACCTGCATTCAAATCCGACCTCAGACATTTACTAGCTATGTGACCCTGGGCAAGTCACTTCACCCTGTTTGCCTCAGTTTCCTCATATGTCAAATGAGCTGGAGAGGGAAATGGCAGACCATTCCAGTATCTTTCCCAAGAAAACTTCCTGTGAGGTTATGAAGAATCAGACATGATTGAACAATGACAGCACACTTGCCAAGAAGCAAGGAAGCAGTCATGAAAGGTCTCCAGTGCTCTTCTCAACATACCATAATGCTACAGGAGGTAGACATACACACCAACAGAGGCACTCACATCAAGAAGAGGAGCATGGACCTTTGGTCATGTACACTTGGATACTGAAGAGACTCATCCCCAAGCCTGACTAACAATTGTGAGCAAAACCATTTAAGAAGGTGAGGGGAGTGGTTATAGCTAAGAGTACATAGGCCCTGGAGTAAGGAAAGCTGAATCACAGTTGTAACTATACTTGGAGTCAGGTTAACTGATAGGGCCAAAATTGGTAGTGGAGAGAATGCCTATTTGGCTCTCCGGCATTAAAGAAATCATGGCACCTTGAGTTTCTGGGATGAAAAAGATGATTGAAGATGATGAAAAATGTAATTGTAATTGGAGGATAGAATTTTGCTCTAAATACTGTGGTTATTGAGAAGACTCTATGGAAGCAGCTGCTTATAGAGGACATGACTCTGGACCCTGTGAAAAAACGATTTCTGGGAACATAAACAAAAAAGAAATGCTATGCATATGTTATTATTACTGTTGTAACTAATCATGATACCTGGCTCTTACATAGTGCTTTGAGATTTGCAAAGAGCTTTACAAATATTATCTCATTTTATGATATTACATAATAACTAGCATTTATTTAAAGAATTTAAGGTTTGCAAAGCCCTTCCCACATATTAGCTTATTCTATCCTCACCACTACCTTTGTGAGAGTGGTGCCATTATTATCTCTACTTTTATAGAGGAGGAATCTGAAGGTGAGAAAGCTTAAGTGACTTGTCCAGGGTCAAACAAGTTGAAAGTATCTGAGTCAGGATTTAAACTCGGGTCTTCCTGACACAGGCCCCAGCATTCTATGCCCTCTGCCACCTGCTTGCCTCATGCTACCTAATACACAAATACTTTATAGTCATGTAGACTCCCAGTTCGGTTCCTACAGAACTATTTACTAAAACTAAAGTACAACTAAACTAAAGTTTACTTAGAACTAAAGTTCTCAGTACTTCAATAATCATCATGAATTCAGATTTCTGGGGCAGCAATCTTTTCTTGGTTAACTTTCTCTTACACAGTATTTCCATTTCTTGGGCATAGGTCAAAACCCTGGCATGCAGTGACCCTGCGCCTGCCATGAATGGGATACAATGGGATTATTGTGAAGGTTGGAGATTTGTTGGTCATTGGATAGGATACAACGCAGGATGTTTTGAGGATTGGGGAGGCCTGGGTGTGTCGATTGGTACATAGCCTTATGCGGCTGCCCTTGCTGCAGCTTCAATTCCTCCTCTTTCCTTAATCCACAGTGATTATTTCTCCTGACCAAATCGCACCTGAAGTATCATATTCAATTCTGGCTGCCACATTTTAGAAACATATTGATAAACTTGAGAATGTCCGGAGGAGGAACACAAGGATCATGAAGAGACTTAATATTTTGCCGTATGAGAATTGGCTGCAAGAACTACAGATGTTTGGTTTGGAGAATAGCCTTGACCTTTGCCTCTTGGCCACATCTGACTTCGACATAACTTACTGATTATGCATCTATTTGCCCTCCCTCACACTTGGACTTGATTTCCCAACAGTGATCTCTCATCGACTACCTTGTCAACTCTTGTGAGGAATCTTTGACCCCATTTTTGTCAATGTCCATTTTAGCTCCTGACACACTTTAGTCCCAATCTTGATTCAACTTTCCTGGTTCCAACTACCAACCCCCAACACTCCTGACCAAATGTCTTTTCAGAATCAACCAAAGAAGCCAAGAGAAGAACAAGAACTTCACTCTATACTAAACTCCTGCTGCTTTTTGAATATCCATTACCAATACAGATTCCTAGGGCAGGATTCATTTCAGGAAATTCCCATTTAAACTGACCAGGCTGAGGCCCTGGCTTAGTCTCTGGTACATGGGAGTCACTTAGTGGATGTCTTATCTGTTGAATGAGGAAGTGTGGCCACATAAAATGGTGGAAGAAGAGAAGGACCCACTAACAATGTAACCATATTGGGCAACAGGTGTCAGAGACCATTCTCAATCAGATGCCAGCCCTCTAAATTGGCAAACCTGTTCTTCATGGTTATTCCAAACAAATGGATTAATTTGGTGAAAGAGAGCCCCATCCTCAGTCATGCACTCTTTTCAGCATGTGAGAAATTGATAATAAGTTTTAATAAAGATGGACACAATTTCATCAGTTAGATATAATGAGGTGAAGTGACATTAGATTAAAATTTAAATTACCTCAAGAACTATTTTCATCTTCCTAATGTAATAAGGAAAGGCCATAAGTGGGTTGCATTTACCAGTTTGCATATCTCATGAATAGAAAGTCGAACTAAAGAGGAAATCCTATTTTCTAAATCTGTTTAGTAGTAAGAGATTGATTTTTCCCAAACAAAGCTCTTTTTTCCATTAACCTAAACACGTGTGCATGCACACACACACACACACACACACACACACACACACACACACTTTAGGAACTCAGTGCTTCAATCACAAATGCTCCAGATTACCATGCATCTCTCCATTGTGACACAGGTTCACTTAAGGAACTTAGTTCCTTAGTTATTGGAGTGTTTCAAAAATTTTGCAACCATACATCATTCATTGTTTAGTGAATATTTGTGTTGATATGGTGGGATTTTGCTTAAGGGAAGAGTTTAGGATTATCTCATATGTTCTAATTTATGTGTTGTTCCCCCTTCCCCCATTAGAATGTATGTTCCTTGAGGGCAAGGACCATCATTTTCCCCTTTCTTCATATCCCCAGCAATTATCACAGTGCTTGGAATACAATAAATGCTTGTTAATCAATTGTCTCATTAAAAGTATGAAAATACTACATAACTTCACAAATGCAATGCAACCCGCTGTCTTCCTCTCATTCAATTTTGGTCCCAACTCACTGACCATCTGCTTTGTGAGCTCCAGATACATAGTGCAAATCCTTTAACTCAGTGAACTGGCCATCCACCAAGGTGTCATAGTCTAGACAAAGGCGTTTTTCACCCACCTAATTTCTTGTTCTATTAGGATTATTAGGCCAGTCTCTTTTTTAGTAAACATGGATCTTATGTTAGAGACACAGAATATAATCTCTTTGAGGGTAGGACTGTTTTTTCACCTTATTTTTGTATTCCTTGTGCCTAGAAGAGCTCTTTATGACTTTTTGGGAGGACCTATGCCATTCTGGACCTATGTTTTCATCAGTGTAGGAAGCTTACAGTGAGAAAAATCACTCTTCTAGTTGTAGATCAGCATCTGTTGTTCTGAAACTTGACATCTTAGAGAGTCATCTGGATTCTGAGAGAGTGAGTGTTACACAACCAAAATCTAGTATCACACAACCACGATATTTCAGGAGTAATACTTGAATCCATGCCTTCCTGACTCCTGAGCTACCTCTCACCTTGTATATAGTAGGTACTAAATACATTTTTATTGGATTGAATAAGAGGACTGAGGTTTGATGTTATTAACACAATATCATTGCTTACAAGAAGATATTCGTATTTAATTCCATAAGTCTCCATGTACACTACTAACCTCTGAATTTGAGGCGGTTCTTAACTTGGCAGTAATTTTTAACTAAACAGATTCTCTTTATGATGTGTGTGTATGCATGTGTATATATGCATGTGTAGGCATGTATATATGTATGTATATATAGGTATGCATACGTGTATATATGTATATGTATGTATATACGTGTACACACACGTGTATATATACATGCACACACACATATACATATATGTATGTGTGTGTGTGTGTGTGTATATATATATGTATGTATGTATATACATTTTAATGGGCTGTTTGGTCCTCCTCCCTCCCCATAGTCTCTTGGGAAAGCCTTACTCTGAGCAGAGTCACAATGATATTGTTCCAGTCTTTGCTGAGAAATAAGATGATTCTTTTTTGGAAGAAATAAAGCATATTAATTCAAATGAGGAGTTCAGGCATACGGATTCTAATCAGAGTCTTCTGCTAAACAAAAGAGGAGAAGTGGTCTGAAAGGGCTTACATTCTATGACTCTAACATGAGATAATGATTACTAAAGAGATTGATCTAACAATCCTAAAAGAAAAACCAAAACCAAAATATATGGATGAAAAATGTCTACTGTCTAAACTATGACATATTGGAGGATGGGCAGTCCACTGAATTAGTGCATCTGTACTATGCATCTGGAATTGACACTACAGATGGACAATGAGCTGGATCCAGAATTGAATAAAAGAAAAAGAACAGGCTGCATTCTGTTTGTAAAGTTATGTAGTATGTTAGTACTTTTAATCAATCAATCAAAACCATATATTAAATACTGTGTGATTTTTACCATACTGAGACAGCTAGGTGGTGCATTGTATAGAATACTTGGCCTAGACTCAAAAAGATCTGAGTTCAAATCCAGTCTCAGACCCTTCCCAGCTGTGTGACTTTGGACAAGTCACTTAACTTAGTTTCTTCAGCTGTAAAATGGTGATAATAACAGTATCCACCTCGTAGGGTTGTTGAGGAGATCAAATTAGATAAGTATTTGTAAAGTACTTATAATAGTGCCTAGCATATATATGATATAAATGATAGCTATGGACTTAACATAGTCCTTGCAGATGTGATTTATATAAAATTTGAATGTTTTGTAATTTCTCTTGTTTATCATTGTATACATGCATATAAATGTTGCCTTTCAAAATATTTTAGGGATGTGGCCCATTTTGAGAGAGCACCTTATACTCATTCTGACAAATATGATGTTCCTCTATGTCTCCTGTTTCTTTATTCTTTGCAGAATGAGAGGACGATATTAAAGTCAATTAGTTCTTTTTTTCAATCAAACTTTTTTTTCCTTTTCCAATTAATTTAGCACTAAACATTTGCAGAGAGTAGCATACATGCATATATACAGAGCTATAGCTGTATTTCTATATATTCTTGCCAGAAAACAGGAGAGATCTGAATTTAAACCTTGCCTGTCACACTTGCTGGCTGTGTGACCATGAGTGACTCATTTAACCTTTCCAAGCCTCAGTTTCCTTCTCTGTAAAATGGGGATAATAAAATAGTACCTACCTTATAGGGTTGTTGAGAAGATTGAAAAGTGCTAAATGGATATCTTCTATTTTTTGAGGAGTATTTAACATTTTGGCCCTTTGGGAAAATTTGTGCCCCAAATGTAAGCTAAACTACATATATATATATATATATACACACACACACACATATATACACACACACATATATATACATACACACACACATATATACACACATACATATATACACACATATATATACATACACATACAACACACATATACATATATACACACATATATACATAAACATATATATTTGTGTGTATACATACATACATATATATTTGTGTGTATATACACATATATACATATATACATGAGTATACACACACATGCATGTGTGTGTGTACACACACACCTATTTAACACATTATTAGACATTTTTCCCCTGAACCTGCTACTGTATATTTTCACTTTGAAATATTTTAAGAGCTTTTCAAGCATCTTAAAAGATGGGTGATACCAGCATCAGCAACAGAAAGAGCAGCATCAGCAGCTATCATCTGCAAAGCTGTATATCCTTTTCCTTTTTTTCTTCTCTCTCTCTCTCTCCTTCCTTCCCTCCTTGCCTCCCATTCTTGAACTCCTATTCTTCTTCCCTCCTTCCTTCCTTCCTTTTTTTCCTTCCTTCTTTTCTCTTGGGTTTCTTTCTTTCTCTTTCTTTGTTTCTCTCTCTCTAAAATAAGATCTAAGACTCTTCTACAAAGTACACAAGGTAGATGATGGGAGATCATTGTTGGAAAATAAAGATTGAGTATGAGGATGGGCTGATAGATGCATGATCAGTGAGCTGTGTCAAAGTCAGATGTGGCCAAGAGGCAGGGGCCAAGGTTATTTAGCAAACCTAACATCTGTAGAGTTCTTGCAGCCAATTCTTATATGGCAAAATGTTTACTCTCTTCACAATTCTTCTCAAGTTTATCAATATGCTCCCTAAAATGTGTTAGCCAGAACTGAATATGATATTCCAGGTAAGGTCTAGCCAGGGGAAAAGCTTTGGAATAATCACTGTGGAGCATGAAATAAGGATTAGAAAAGGACTGCTGAAAAGCAGGAGGGCTGACATGAGGCTAGAAAGCTCTGGGCACATCCAAGTTTCCTTATCCTAAAACCACCCTCCTTGTACCTTAGTCAGTTACCATCTCATCTTCAACAATTTTAAAAAGTAGTTTAGCCTTTTCTTGCTCACCCTCCACCAGATCTCTCCTCAGCCCTTTGTAGTTTTGTTCCTCTCCCCACAACTCTTGTTTGTTTCTGTCATGTCTGACTGTTCGTGGCCCCATTTGGGATTTTCTTGGTAGTGTTTTGCCATGTTCTTCTCCAGCTCATTTTACAGATGAGGAAATTGAGGCAAACAAAGTTAAATGACCCGCCCGGAGTCACACAGCTAGTAAGTGTCTGAGGCCAGATTTGAGCTCAGGAAGATGAATCTTCCTGACTTCAGGCCTAGAACTCTACCCATTGTGCTATATATCTCTACTAGAATTAATCTCTCAGAGGTCTCTAATGATTTCCTTATTGAAAAATCCATTGCCTTTTCTCATTGCTCATCCTTCTTTGATATCTCTGAAACTCTATTGATGAACAGTCCATTCTCTCTTGGCTTCTAAGTATGTTCTTCTCCATTTATTGCTCTCTCATCTTCAGTGGTTTCTTTCCCTATGCCTTAGCGTTGAGTTTAATCAGACTTCTGTTCTTGGCTACTTTCTTCTTCTTTCTTGGAAATTCACTTATACTCATAGTTTCAGCTGCCATCTCTAAACATTGATTCCCAAATTTACCTTCCAAGCTCTAACATTCCTCCCAAACTCTAGATCCACATTTTCAACTGGCTCCAGGATACTTCAATCTGGGTGTACCATCAGCACCTCCAACTCAGCATGTAAAATACTAACCATTTATTTTCTCCAAACCTACTTCCTATTCTCACCTTCTCTTTCATATAACCGTCACCATCATTCGCCCATTCACCCATGTTTGAAACCTTGGTGCTATCTTCACCCTCTTCTCCTCTCCACCCTCCACATCCAATCAGTTGAATATTATCATCTTAACTCTGCAATCCCTTTCATGCTCAACATCTTCCCATCTGCCTTCCATTCCCCAATTTCTATTTCTATTACTACTGATGCCACACTTACATTGGACCTCATTGCCATGCACCTATACAATTACCGCAATGACTCTTATCACCTTTACTCTTTATTTGCTCTTTGCTCTTTCCAACCATCTCCCCACCATGTTGCCTGTACTCTGTCCACTATTGTCTCCCCACTGTGAAACCTTGGACTGTATCCCTGGATCCATCAATTCTGGTAGGTGAGTTCATCTTATCTTGCCAGGAACCAGGTCTCCCCACTACTTCTTGCCTTTCTCTGTTAAAATGTAAGTTCCTTGAGGTCAGGGATTATCTTGTTTGCTTGTTCTTAACATAGTGACTGGCATATAATAAATACTGATCCATCCACTCATCTTTGTCTCTGTCTCTGTCACACCCTTTCTCTCTCTCTTTGTTGGTATCTCTCTCTCTCTCTCTCTCTCTCTCTATCTATCTATCTATCTCTGCAACTGCAATTCTATCCTTCTCACCAGTGCTAAATTCATCTCTCTTGTGCACATATCTCATTATGTTCTTCTACTCAAAACTCTTCAATGACTTTCAAGGCCATGGAAAATTGAATACCATTCTACCTTTCAATTCAAGTCAAGTCATTTGAAAAAACAATGATTAAGTGCCAATTATGTATAAGACACATCTTTCCTCTTACCCCACCCCCATGCCTACCATCTCTGCCTATTGAAATACTACCCATCTTTCAAGGGCAGGATCAAATGTAATCTGCTAAGTGAAGTCTTCCCTAGCCCCTACAATAAATAAATGGCTCTTCCCCCTTTGGATCTCACATAGCAATTGAGTTGCACCTCCCTCACACATGAGATATTGTGGTTGTTTATTTGTGTCATACCCCATTCCCTAGATCATGGGCTTCAAAACAGCAGAAAAGATGCCCTATTTAACCTTTATTTTCTTTTCCAGAGCCTGATACAATCTCTTCACATATTTTATATAAATTAAATATATAATTAGATATTAATAAATGCTTGTTGAAGTTTGCTTGCTAAAGACCAAATTCCCTTACAACCTTTTGCAGATTGCATTCTGAACCACATCCCTGGTTTAAAGAGCCTTGGAGTCCTTAACCTCTATCAGAATCTTAAAGAACAGAATTTTACATAGCATATAACATGGTTTTAAAACAAGGATATAAACTCACTCCTTTGCAATTTCACTCAAATGTGGCTAGGGAAACTATAAATCACTAGCAACATGTCTTTGTTACAGAGATTGAATCTGACGAGGGCAGACCCTGTTGAAGACATCTGTTATACAGGCTTTCTTGCTTAAGAGAATTAGTTTTAATCAGATCAAGAAAGGATGGGTTACAGTGGTCCATCTGCCAGCACAAGGGCAGAGCCTCATTAGGTAGAGGCTGGGGCTTGCTTTCCTGCCTTATTGAAGCTGGCCCTAAGTTCTCAAAGGTTTTGGCATCACATCTCAAGTTCTGGCATAGACAACCTCGTGGGAAAGGCTTCATGTACTGACCCTTGTTATGTTAGGCTCAGCCTAGCAGAATGCAGGGACATCTAGGCTCAGAAGGTTGGTTACCAGCTGATTATTTCCTTTCAGTCACAGCCACTTATGAAAGCATCTGCTAAGTCATGGGAGACTTATGAACTTTATCTATGGAGGGAATACACAGACCAGTGAAATCACAGATCTTTTTAATCAGTAAAACATACCTAGAACCAGACATTATAAGGGTATTTATTAAAGTGGGATTTTTCCCTCTGAAGCATTATCTCCAGGTATTGCTCTAACATCAGATGTCAAATAGCCAGCCACTTCTTCTAGTAGGAGGGACTTCCTATTGAAGCTAAGCAGGAACATTTTTATCACCAGAGCTATGGGGGATAATAATGATTTTCCACCATTGAATGAGAAGATTATACTTGGATGCTGAGCATCATGTGGTACACACACTGTCATATCTGTATAGCTGATCAGCTCTAAAATACTGTAGAATGTGCTTCTCCCTGGCATATGCCATAACATAACTCATTTTGTGATGGAGCCAGATGGTGCAGGGAATAAAGTTCTGGATGAACATAGTCAGGAAGACCTGAGTTTGAATCTTGCATTAGACTTTTGCTAGCTATGAGACTCTGGAATAGGTAAGCTCTCCCAGCCTCAGTTTCCTCATCTGTAAGACAGGGATATTAGGAGTACCTACCTCACAGGGTTATGATGAAGATCAAATGAGATAACATGTAAAGTACTTTGCCAACCTTAAGACATGATATAAATGCTAATTATTATTAGTAAGCTACCACCTCTGTATATCTCTACAGAAACCACCAAATGCCCTAACGAATAAGAAGCAGCAGAGTATAATGGACTGAGTTTTGCATTTGCAGTCCAAAGACCCAGATTCAGAGGACAGACTATCCTTAGGACACTTCCTTTTCTTCCTATCCTGCCCCTAAGCTAATTGTGACTGCAGCTTCACTCCGGGGAAATTCTTCTCTTTTCAGAAGCGTACTCAGGTGAGCCCACATGCACACACATGCGTGCTCGCGCTTACTTGCTCTTGTTTCAGAAATAGCTAATTACAGTTTGCTGGCATATATTATGTATGTGACCTTCTCTGAACCTCAGCTCCAACACCTTTAAAATGGATAGTACATATGAGGGGTGAGTAGAATATGCTTTTGTTATACTATATGCCAGACACTGGACTAAGTGCTTTATAAATATTATTTCATTTGATTTGGAGCAGAAAAACCTAGACATTTTTGAATTTTGCAAACTCTACATCCTTGGGAAATATAGGATCATCAGTTTTTAATATTATTATAGTTATTATTGTTATCATTATTATCATTATTTGATGGACCTGACCATGCATTTTTCTATTAACCTAATACTATCACACTGGGAAACAAAATATATTTATTCAAATCTAGAATTACCCAACACAGGTATATTCCTCTTTCATGGATTTGGCTCATAGCATTTAGAACTAAAGGAACTTTAAAGATCATCTAATCTAACCCCCTTACTTTACAGATGAGAAATTGATACATAGAGAATGTCACCCCAATAATAAATGGCAGAGCAGAGATCTGTACCCAGGTCCTATGATTCTAAGCCCTGTGCCCTCTCTGATGTACCACGCCGCATTGTTGGTCTGTGGGGGAATCAGAGGACATCTAAAGAGTAAATGTGGTAAATCTGTCATCTAATCCAAACCTGTGTAAAATAGGATTTTAAATGGGAACTATGTAAGCCAGGGTGGTTGGTTGGTTTTTTTTTTTTAACATTATGTGTGTGTGTGTGTGTGTGTGTGTGTGTGTGTGCGTGCGGGCACATGTGTGTGCGGGTTGAGGTAGTGGATAGAGGTCCAAGCCTGGAGTCAGAAAGATTCATCTTCTTGAGTTCAAATCTGGCCTCAGACACTCACTAGCTGTGTGACCCTGAGCGAGTCACTTAACCCTGTTTGGTGAGAAGAAAAGTTCTTCATCTGTAAAATGAGCTGGAGAAGGAAATGGCAAACCACTCCAGTATCTTTGGCAAGAAAACCCCAAATGGGGTCATGAAGAGTCAGACACAAATGAAACAACTGAACAATAACAGTGTTTATGTATGTCTGTATATGTATGTGTGCACCACGGACCCCTTCGGCAGTCTGAGGAAACTTAGGAACTCATCCAAAGAATGTTTTTAAATAATCTAAGGAAATGCTGATTCCAGCTAGAGATTAGTGAAAATAAAATTGTTGTTGTTGTAGTTGCTAATGCTGCTGCTGTTGGTGGTGGTGGTGGTAATGATGGTTATCTAAGTTCATGTACCTCCTGAAATCTATCCACAGCCTCTGAATCCCAAATTAAGAACCCTTTATCTAAGTGGATTAATACTTCACTATCTAAAAACAGTACTGTAAATAACACCATCTTTCTGAGTTACATTTTTTCTTTCTGATGCCCCTCTATATTTATACCCACATAAGTTGTATTTTAGTGGGGAAAAAAAAAGTTATGGATTTAGTCCAAGCGAACGGAAAGCAATTTCAGTCTATTTGATGATTATGGATGTGACAAAGGAATACTCAGTTCCTTTGGATAACTCTAGTGCCAGGAGATGTTGCTGATATTTAATGGCATTCTCTAGCTATCCCAGAAAGTAATTGATGGTAACTATGGAAAGCTCATTGGACTAGGAGTCAGGAGGGACCTGTATTCAAGAGCTGCCTCTGGCACTTAATAGCTGTATGACCCTGTATGAAGCAACTCACTTAACCTTTCTCGGCCTCGGTTTTCTCATCCATAAAATGAGGGGCCTGAACTTGATGACCTCAAAGGTCCCTTCCACTTCTAAATCTGTATTCCAATAATTCTATGAACCTACCAGGTGCTAGTCACTGTGCTAAGTGCTTTATGATTTAACTTAACACCTACTTCCCAGGAGTTTTGTGAGTATTATTATCATCCCAGTTTTATAATTGAGGAAACTGAGGCAGACAGAGATCAAGTTACTTGCCCAAGGTCACATAGCTAGTAAGTATCTGAGGTTGGATTTGAACTCAAGTGTTCCTGACTCCAGGTTCAGTGCTCTATCCACTGCATCGGGTTGCTGAAGATACAAGGAATGAAACAATCCCTACTTATAAAGAGTTTACATTCATACAAAACCAAAACACAATGTGTCGGTGACTTTTGAAAATTATTCTTTTAAGAAAAAGTGTTTTGTAAACTTTACAATATTATAGACACAAGTTATCAAGTTGAGGACACTGAGGACCAGAGAATTCAGAGAATTTGTCTGAGGTCATGCAACTAATTAAGTCCAATGTCAGGATTTGAACTTAGATCTTTTGACACAAAAGCCTTTGTCCTTTCCTTTGCTTCATGCACAACAGCAGAGGAATGAGAATTAGTCATATGACATATATAAAAATTACTCATTCTTATTTATTTTTATTCCTTGATGTCACATAAACAAAATGGGAATGATCAATCCTAGCTAGTGTCCCCAGGCTCTGTCCATGAATCACTCCTGGTACGAGTCTCCTTGGTTCTCTGCTTTAGTTGCCAACAGTGATATGGGTTAGATCATTCTTGCTCCATATGTCCTTTTGAATGAATGAAAAGTCTTCCTAGAGAAGATGGGAAGTGGTGTTGGTACTGCCAGGATGACATTTGGAGAAGTTTCTTTTCCATAGATGGCTTCCATGGGATTCAATCTTCCTTTTAAATCTAGATCCCTCCTGCCTCCAAGTCCAGAATTCTCTCCAATCCCCAGGCTACCTCCACTGCTTTTCCTACATGGTCACCTCTTGTCTCTCTTGGTGCCCATTCCCTGACCCCATTTACCATAGGAAGTAGTTCTTAAAGTCTAGTTAAATTGCACATATATACTAGTTTTAGGTTCTTTTTGATCCTTTAAATGCTCCTGGGCACTAACAAAATGCACTTTGAGATGGAGTGAACATTCTTCAATTTCCCACTCAAACTCTGACCTTGAGTTGTTTGTGATTGTGTGGTGATTGGCACAGATTTGTTTGTGCCATACGATTCTGCCCAGAAATCAAACTGCCTGCTATGCCAATAAGGTATGAGGGGGAGGGAAGGGCAGGAATTTGTGTATATTACCAGAAGTTTAGTGGGCAAAAAGCTTCTCGGTACAAGGAGCCATTGGAGACAGCTGCTGGTGCAGTGGAAAAAAGCATTGTTCCTGAAATTCCAAAGATCTGAGTTCAAACCTGGCCTCAGGCACTTATTACCTATGTGACCCAGGATAATTCACTTGAACTCTGCTGCAGTTTCTTCAACTGTAAAATGAGGATGATAATAGTACCTACTTCCTAGGATTGTTGTGAGGACCAAATGAGATGATATTTATAAAAAGTGCTTAGCATAGTGCTTGGCACATAGTAAGCATTATATATTCTGCCCTCCCCATTGTTCAAAATACTCAGAGAGCAATATTCTGAAGCAACACATAGGGAGACACATCTGTTATATTAAGTAGAGAGTCAAAAAACCAGGTTATAAATTAATGTCTGAGATAAGCTTAAGTTATGGCTGGGTTCTTGTGTGGAGTATGGGATCAAGTACAAGGATATTGGATGAGACCAGGATTGAAAGTAGAGAGGAGAGAGCCCTGGATTTGGAGTTAGAAGTCCTGGGTTTGATTCTTAACTCCGCCCCTTACTGCCCTCGTGGAGACGTCTCATCACCTCTCTGAATTTCTTTCATTACCAGTAAAATGATGCTGCTGGACTAAATAATCCCTAAGGCCAGTCCAGCTCTAAAAATCCCATGAAGCAGCAGTGAGTCTGGCAGCCTCATCTCCCTGGCAGTACACACTGTCCTTTTGAACTGGACAGGGTTGGGGTACAGCCCCCCTCCCCATCCAACTGCAGCTGTTCTTGCAGGTGGCAGAGGACGCATGTTTTAGGGGTGCCTGGAGACACTCCCCAGTGGGTACAGGGGAAGCAGCTGGACAATGCTTGTGGTTTCCCTCACTTATTCTCCCCTCCTCTTTGTTTTGTCATCATGTCAGTATACACTCTTTTGTAAAGTTTACCTTGCCCCAAACCTCAGAAACATGCCAGTTTTTATCCATCAATTTGGGCCACCCTATCCCCTCCCCCCAAATAATTAATTTTTAAAAATTATAATACATTCTGAAATTTCTAAGTGTGTCACAAATTTTTTTACAAAGCTAGGGAAACATATATATAGTTATAATAACTATTGTTCTGTTATTATTATTATTATTATTATTATTCTAGCAGGCATTTATATGGCACTTAAAGGTTTACCAATCACTTTACATACTTCTTATTATCAACTCTCTGAAGTAGGTACTATCATTGCCATTACTTTACAAATAAGAAAACTGAGACTCAGAGAGATTAAGGGACTTGCCTGGCATCACACAGATAGCAAACAACTGGGAAAGAATTTGAATCCAGGTCATCGAGGCCATTTGCTGAGAGCTGCCTCTTCTCCCTCCTTGTCATCTCACGTTACTCAGATGTCATCCTTGACTATCTCCTCTGTTGCTCCAGTCTCAAATGAAAAGGTGGCCCCTTTCCTTGTCAAAGCAAACACCATTGCATATACAAATGATCCTATTCTCTTCTGTCTTCTCCAGCAGACTGCCTCCTCCATCATCCTCACTCTCTCACCAGTCTTCAATCTCTCCCTGTCTACTGGCTGCTTCCCTGTTGCTTATAATCACACCCATGTCTTTCCCATCCTTAAAAAAAAACTCTCACTTGATTGTCTATCACCATTTTCCTATATCTCTTCTTCCTTTTGTGGCAATGCTCCCTGATAAAGCCATTTACAATGCCCCCACTTCCATACCTTTCACTTTCTTATTAATTCTCTGCCATCTGGCTTTCAGCATCATTATTCAGCTGAAATTGCGTTCTCCAAAGTTAACAAGGACTTCTTGACTGACAAATCTAATGGCCTTTTTCCCTTCCAGTTCTCATCCTTCTTAACTCCTCTGCAGACTTTGACACTTTTCAATCACTCTCTTCTTGAGATTTTCTTTGCTGTTCTCTCCTGGTTCTTTTCCCACCTATCTGACTGTGCTTTCCTAGTCTCCTTTGCTGGATCTTCATCCTGGTCATGCCCACTAACTCATGGTATTTCCCAAAGCTCTGCCCTGGGCCCTCTCCTCTCCTCTTTCTAGACTGTTTTGATTGACGATATCAGTTCCCAAGGATTCAATTATCATCTCTATGTAGATGATTCTTGGGTCTATTTACCCTGCTTTAACCTCTCTCTTGACTACTTATCTTGTTTCTCCAACTGCCTATTGAACATCTCTTATTGGATGTCCTGTAGACATCTTAAAGTCAGCATGTTCAAAACTGAATTCATTATTCCCCACCCCCAAACTCTCCTCTCCTCTTAACTCTCCTATTACTGTTGAGGGCACACCACCCTTCTAGTCCCCTAGGCTCATAATCTAGGTATCATCCTCCATTACTCTCTCACTTGCCTTCCCCCCATCCATATTCACTCTGTTGCCAGTTTCTATTGATTCTATTTTCACAGTATATATACATATGCCTCGTTCTTTCTTCTTACAATGACAAGTCACTACCGGATGCAGACTTTCATCACCTCACACTGAGACTATTACAATAACCTTCTGCTTGGTCTCTGCGACTCATCTCCCACCCACTCTAGTCCATTCTACGTTCAACTACCAAAGTGATCTTCCTAAATCAGAGATCTGACCATATCATCCTTCTATTCAATAAACTCCTGTGTCTCCCTATTACCTCCAGAATCAAATATAAAATCTTCAGTTAGGCTTTTAGAGCCTTCCACAATGTAACCCCTTTCTTACTTTACTCTCCTCCATGTATATGACACTGTTCCCCATTCTGCATTTTCACTGGCTTTCCTCTATGCCTGGACTATTCTCCCTTCTCAGCTCTACCTCCCGGCTTCTTTCAAGACTCAGTTAAAGTCCCACCTTCTGCAAGAAACCTTCTCTGGTCCCCTGTAATGCTAGTGCCTTCCCTCTGAGATTACCTTCAATTTATCCTGTTTATACCCAATTTGTTCATAGTTGTTTTTGCATTATATACCCCATTAAAATGTGAATTCCTTGAGACAGGAACTGTTTTTGCCTTTCTTTCTAAAACCAGCACTTCATACAGTGCCTGGCATGTAATAAATACTTAATAAATGCTTGCTGTCTTCCTGAGTCCAAATTCCAAACCTTATTACTATATCAAGATGTCTCAACTACTAGGAGGCCAGCTAAAAGGGAATGTACAGAGGCATGTTGTTGTGGCATTACAGTTCCTTGTACTTATTTGGAGTTTTCTTAGCAAAGACTAGAACAGTTTGCCATTTCCTTCTCCAGCTCATTATATGGATGAGGAAATTGAAGCAAACAGTTAAATGACTTGCCCAGGCTCACACAGTTAGTAAGTGTCTGAGGCCAGATTTGAACTTGGGAAATGAGTCTGCCTAACTCCAGGTCCAGTGCTCTATCTACTGCACTACCTAACCGCCCTAAGCCTAGACAGGCTTAGAATTGGGTAATGATGATCAGTGGAGTTAGCTGGAAGTTTATTCTCTCAGAAAAGGTGAGCTGTTTGTAAGACCTATTGGTTTTGAGAGTATTAAGATGTTCAAGTCAGAATACCATGATATTTGACAAAGCATTTTGACAAAACCTTTTCTAAATATGGTCATAGGTGCACTATGTGTGAGATCTGGCCTGGATAATCTTTGCTTAATCACTGAAGTTATCTTAGAAGAATCAAAATGGAAAAGGGTGAACTTTCGTTCTTTTTCTATGATGCTATCTTTAGGAGGAGTTAAAATGTTGGAGATGAAAGATGTGTGTGTGTGTGTGTGTGTGTGTGTGTGTTTAACCTAATTAAACAACATTCTTGTGGCCAAAAAAATGCACCTAAGAGACCATTAGTAATATCCTGTCCCACTCTAAGGCCCACTCCTCAAACAGTGAGGCATAGTGCCAAGAGCAATGAATTTGAAAGGTCAGGATATGCTTGTGTTTGAATGCTGCCTTTAATATTTACTAGTAGTGTGACCAGGGGAAAGTCATTAAACCTCTCTAATCCTTAGTTTACTCATTTATAAAATAGGGTTAATTCTATCTTTGGTGCCTATTTCAAAGGCATTGGTAGAATAAAATGAAATAATGCATGTAATGTGATATGTAAATGGGGGCTACTATTATTTAAAGGCCAGGGTCTCAGATGGCCTCACCTACACTATATAATTTGAATTATGCTGGACAGCTCCCCCCTCCCCCAACAAACATATCTTCTTCATTTGCCTGCTGCAGGAGCATAAATTACTTTGTTAGAAAGATTTGTTCCTTTGGGACATATAGGATTTCCTTTCTCAAGAGTCTGCTAATTAAGGCAGGAATAGTCCCTGAAGGTATAACATTTTATACCACTGTCAGTTATACCCTTTAGCAGGATTAGTTGCCAGTTCCCTAAGAGGGAAGCCTTAAGGGAGCAAAACACAGGACAGTCACTAAGGATGGAGGATAGGGACATATCAAGATGGTTGCTTAAAGAGGAATCCATATATTACTTTGGGTTATATTCTCTGCTTCATGGGATATGTAGGAAGCTGTGGGGGCTACCTCCCCAATATGCCTCCCCTCAGGGCCCATGATCCTTTCTACCTCCTCCCTTTCTCTTTTCTCACAGCTACCTGCTTCCCTCCCTCTGTCTTGGTTATGCTCCTGTTGAAAGCAGAGAACAAAGTACAAAGAAGAACAGATCTTAAATCTAGGACCAGTCAGAAGAGATCATCTAGTCTAGCTTTCTACCTTTAGACACATGAGGTAATAGCAATCCAGTGGGCATTTAATAAATACATAGTTTATACAAAGCACTGTGGTTAGAGATACTGTCCCTGCCATTGAAGCACTGTATTATATTCCATTGGATTCCTGCCCTTGCCCCATTTTACAGATGAGGCATCTAAAACATTTCATACTTTACAAATATTCTCTTATCTTCACAACAGGCCTGGGAGGTAGGTGCAATTATTATCCCCACTTTACAGATGAGGAAGTCGAGGAAGAAAGAGGTTTACTGACTTGTCCAGGGTCCTACAGTGAGCAAGTATCTGTGGCAGGGCATTTGTCTGTGCCAAAATCACAAGGTTGCTCAATGGTAGAGCACTTAATAGTTTGCTCCTGACACCTAGAGTGCTCTGAAAATCCTTTTAAATAGAAGTCAACAAGCCTCTGAGAGTGTTGCTTCCACGCATAACTATGGCAGAAAGGAGCTGCTCTGCTGTGTGGTTGATCTTTTAACAGGTCAGAGTGCTGTTGCCTCTAGCACAGGCATCCATCTTCATAGAAATGGAGGGCCCTTCAGTCCCTGCCAGGAGTGACTTATGGTTATTGCCTCATCATCAGTAAGTCACCATGCCTGCTCTACAAGCCAGGTCCCAACTGCCCCGAGTGGGCCATTAGCAAATAGATTAAGGCTTCTCCTTAATGGCTAATAGATGACCTGCTAGGTAGAGCTGGTACATTTTCTTAGTTTTGGTTGAAGAGACTTATTGCAAGACGAGGACTCTTCCAGGCTATCAGAAAATAACAGTTTGTGTGTGTGTGTGCTTGTGTTTGTGTTTGTGTGTAGTGGATAGGGGTACTTCCTGACAAGAATTCACAATCCCACAAACTATTTTGTCCTGAAACAAATTCCAAAAGAGTCACCCACAAACTGAGATTAATTGGGCTATCATAATTGGGTCATGGCTGGATAGCTCATGGGAGCATGGAGCCCAGCCTGACCTCTGAGCACTCTCAGCCTAAAGGATGATGGAGTCAACACGGTGTGCTTGATTAACTTTCTCTATTGACCAACTGACAAAGGAGGTTTGGGGAGGGAGAGAGAGATGTGGCAGAAGCTACAGCAGCTGCTCAGGTAATAGGAAAAGCAGACTATGGCAATCCTTGAATATCGACTCCAAAGAGAGTATGGCTCATACATAAAAGCTAATAGAAGCTACTAGTTAAAAAACCAGCAAAGAGTATACTTTGATCCAAACAGACTGATGATTCTCCTTCAGTTAGCTGACATGAAATAGCATAAACAAAATAACATCCTGCCTTCTATGTTCTTCTCCATCCTTCCCTCTGTTCTCACCTTTCTTCTAGGACTGGAGAGTAACGCATGCTTCTCCGCTCGAGAGGCCTCTCCTTTTAATTGTTTTCTGCATTGTAACTGGGTTAAGGAATTGCGTTACCTACAAGAGCAGGATAACATATCAGCTAGCTAACTCTTAGCAGGGCTTAGTTTATTTGATTAATTCATTACTTCCCATAAGCAACTTTGCACAGAGCTGGACCAAAAGAAGAAGGAAAAATGAGGTGGTCATATTTACATTGGTAAGAGATGGAGGTCAGGAAAAGGCAGTTCGTCCATCCACAATCCACACCCTCAGTCAGTCAGTTAGTAAACATTTCTTAAATTCTACTATGTTCTAGGCACTGTGCTACGTGCTGGGGATATTTGGAAAGGCAAACAACAGTTTACCCTCAAGGAGCCACAGTCCAACATGCAAATCACCATGTACTTTCAGAATGAAATTCTATCTTCCTCCTATGCCGGTCTACTTGGTATCAGCAAAAGGGAAACATTCCCTCTCCTTGTGTTTCTGGGAGAGTGGGTTTGTCTGGATGGGAGCCTGATAATGAGCATCTGCCTGTGATAAGCAGGAAAGACATTGAATTGAATTGATCAGATATTTAGGGGTAATGGCTATTGATAAGAACCTGTCCCAGATCACACTAACTAGATTTTGATTGGAGAGTGAAATTCTGAGGCTCTATTTGCATTGACCCAATTAACCAACAACCATTTATTAAGGGCTTTTTATATGCCAAGTTCTGTGGATATGAAGGCAGAAGTGAAATATTCCTTGCTCTCCTGGAGTCTCCATTCAAATGGAGGAGACAACCTACACACAACTAGGCACAGAAAGCAATCATAGAAGAGAAGCCCCTCACAGCTGAGGGAACTGGGAATGACCTCCTGAAGAAAGTGAGACTTGAGCTGAGTCTCACAAAATCCAAGAAAGCCAAGAGGTGGAGGAGAAGGAGAACATGCAACCCACAGCATTACCACCTTTGTCTGCCTTGGGGAACTGAACACCAGAATTGCTCATAGGAAGTCCGATCTATCCAGATTTTAGCTCATCCACAAGATGGCCCAAAGATATCAGGAGCCAGGTGGTGTATGAAATCCCTTTGAACTTCAGCCCCAAAACAAACCTCTTACTCTTAACTAATCTAATAGAGAAGATTTTTTGAAAACTTGGCTTCATTTGCCCGTCTCTGCCAAGTGAAAAACCTGAGTGATGCAGAGAGGACAACTGTGTTGGAGTTACTAAGAGATACTCTTCTTTGATTTGCTATGCAATAGATAAATGTATTTTTTTCTTTTTTAGTGCTTTTAGATCTGAGAGTAGGTAGGGAGGAAGAGATGCAAAGCAAAGGAACTGGCCTCAACCTAGGAGTCTGCATAGTATAATGAAAGAACTGAACTGGCAATGAGGAAAACTGGGTTTTAGTCCCGAGTCAGTCACTGATTCATTCACTATATGGTGTTGGGCAAGTTACTCCAATTTACTGGCCCACAGTTTCCTCATCTGTAAAGTGGTGGCATTGGACTCAATGAATGACATCTTAAAAGATGACTTTCAGCTCTGTGAATGTGGATCTATAATCCAATGGCAATAAAATGGAGAGGCTCGAGGTACCATCAGGCTTCCCCATGCAAAGCCAGTCCTACTTGCTCATGGGTAACATAAGTATTGGACATACAGTTTGAGTTCTATCCCTGGGCTCTGTCCAACACTGTAAAGGGTCAGGAATTGTTGGATATAGTGCTGAATATATTGTCTTATATATTGGTAAGCAAATACATATACAATATATGATGTAAATAAAAAGTATGAAATAATGAATGAATGAAAAATAAAATATTTCCATCAGTGGTACCAATTTGCCATTTGGGACATATCTTGTCGCAGTGACTCCAAATAAATATCACTTTGTCTAAGATAGATGCTCTTCATGTTCTTCCCCAAACAGTTTTTTTTTTTTGTCTAAGAGGAGTACATGATAAGTTGTGACCAAGCTCTGTGAGTCTCCTCCTGCACGGAACTGGTGAATGGGGGGAGGGTTACAATGATTCTCGGCATGTGTCCATGACCTCAGTCTCTAACTGTTCCTCCCTGTGTCTTCTGTTCTGGTTTCACTTTTCCTGTGCTACAGTCAGGCCATTTTAAAAAGGCAATGACTTATCTTGAAACCTTTGCCCCTGCATACTATAGAGGCCCACAACCCAGGTTCACTCTCATAATGCACCTTCTACCAAAATAATGAAGTTTCTGTAGGAAGTCATGAAACCTTGATGACTTAGCTCACTTACAGATTTACAGTATTTAACCTCAGCTGTACCCTCCATAATGCATAGCACTCCTTTATCTGTCTCTTGCTCTCTATCACATTCCCGATTGTGGCTCTTCCAGAGCATCAAGATCCTTCTTTCCTCAAGCCCATACCCCTCAAGACTTTATACAGGTATGATGCCAGGAAAGGAGCAGTGTTTCATCTGTGGTGGTCTGAAGTAAAGCAAACTTGAAGGTACCATATGAAGGCTAGATTTTTTTTTCTTTTTCTCATCCTTATTATTATGGAGGTGAGGAGGCAATGTGTTCCAAAAAAGTGCAATAGCCCCCAGTGCAAAGGCATAGAGATGAGAGAAGGAATGTCCTGTATGAAGAGGAGAAAGAAAGCTGGACCATAGAGTGAAAGACAACATTGTATCATAAAATTAAAAAGATAAATTAGGTCCAAGTTGGGGTGAGCTTTGAATGCCAAGCATAGGACTTTATAATTAATCTTAGAAGTGATAGGAAGCCACTAGAGTTTATTGAATTGGGGGTAATATGGCTAGACCTACATTTTGGGAAGATCAATTTGATAGCCAAGTGAAGGATAGATTGGAACAGGAAAAGAATTGAGTCAGGAAGACTGATTAGGTGTCTACTATAATAATCCAAGTTGGAAGTAACAAGGGTCTGAAATAGGATGGTGGCCATGTGATTGATGGTGTGAATGAAGAGAAGGGGGACATCATGAGAGCTGTTGTGGAGGTCCTGGCTGCTCTACTTTGAGTGGTTTGTCACTCAGGAGTCTGTGAGGTATCTTGAGTAATGTGCTTGTCAATATTGTTCTTATTCACCCAGACAAAAATATGCTCCTCTGGCTGCCATTCCCCCAGATCTGTTATTTCCTTCATTGGAATGTCTCCTTTTTGCATTTGTATTTCTAGTGCTTACTATCATGCTTTGCATTCATCCATGAATTCATGTTTATGTGGTCAATGACTGAATCCTGTTCTGTTTAGCCAGGAAAAGTGGTAGATGTAAGTTAGATTCTGAGCAGAGATACTG
Organism: Vombatus ursinus; assembly: GCF_900497805.2. Taxonomy (NCBI): domain Eukaryota; kingdom Metazoa; phylum Chordata; class Mammalia; order Diprotodontia; family Vombatidae; genus Vombatus; species Vombatus ursinus. Next base: position 21,137,893 of record NW_020940527.1, read on the forward strand.
TGTCTCACAAGTTTGGGCACAAAGCTATGTGACAAACCCATCACAGATGAACTCAACACCCCAGCACTGAGGATGACTGCTCAACAGTAGGTATCTTTAGGCCCAACCATAATACTCTTTTGCCTGCTGAAGAAAGTCCAGACTCCTTAGCCTGACATTCAAGGCCCTTCACATTCTGAGCACCCACCTTACTCTCTAGCTTTACTCCTCACTCTTCCTCATGTACTCTATGGACCAGGCAAACTGTACTACGTAAGAGTCTCCATATGAACCTCTCAGTCTTCCATCTACATGCTTTTAATTAGGCTTTTCCATGTGCCTGTAATACCACTCTTTTCTACTCTTTCATTATTCATAGTACCATGAAACTATAGATTTAGACCTGGAAGAGATTTTAGAGGTCACTGAGTCCAACTTTCATTTTACAGATGAGTAAACTGAGGACTTGACAAAGGTCACACAGGTAGTCAGTGTCAGAGCTGGGATTTAAACTTGGGTTTTCTGACTCTCAGTCCAGCACCCATTCCAAGGCTCTTCTATCCTTTCCTTATCCTTTAAAACCACCTCAAAGACTATTTCCTCGTAGAGACTTTTTTGTACTTCTACTTCCTACATCCCTCCAATCACGAATGACCTTGACCCAATGAATCTCGCATATGAACTTTGATCATATGAACTCTACCACTGTTCCAGGACTGGATGTGTCATTCTACTACCCTATGGTACAACTCACGTGATCTCTGTAACTTTCAGACAAAAGTACGGCTCCATGGTCACCACTCCTTATGTGTGTTGTCTCCCAAGTTAGAATATAAATTCCTTGAGGTCATGGACTCTCTTTGTATTTGTATTCTCAGTGCTCAGTACAATGCTTGGCATATAGTAAGCACTCAATAAATACTTTTCTCATTTTTTTTTCATTCACACAACATTTTGCCTGCATCTCTCCAATGTACTTACTGTACATTTATGATGTTTTATAATGATTTATAATGATTTGGGTTTGTGTAGGTAGCACAGTGGAGAGAATTCCAGGCCTGGAGTCAGGAAGACCTGAGTTCCAATTTGGCCTCGAGATATTTACTAGCTGTGTGACCCTGGGCAAGTCACTTAACCTTGTTTACCTCAGTTTCCTCATATGTAAAATGAGCTGCAGGAAGAAATGGAAAACCACTCCAGTATCTTTGCCAAGAAAACCCCAAATGGGGTCACAAAGAGTCAGGCATGACTGAAATGACTGAACAATCTTTTCTTACTAGATCACAAATTCCATAATAGCAGAGACTATAACATATCTATACTTGGGATCTATCTCCAGCTCTGAGCACAGTAGTTACTTAATACATACCAGATGCATTTTGATCTAAATGCTGCCCTGCCTTTCTTACCAGCTTTCTGTGAGCAGCAAACATCATAATTCTTGGGAAAAGGCTTTGTAAACCTTAGAGCCCTATACAAAGAGTAAACAGAGATGGGTAAACATTTCCACATTTTCTTGTAGTCATTTCTAGTGCCATTTAATTTTTTTTCTAGAATTGTTGTGTTTATATATAAACAGATGCCACCTACCTATGATAACACCTACTCCAATCATTTGCTTTGATGAATGAATGTAGAGCTCTCCTGTGGCATTTGAGACTTACTCTTACTCAAAGAATTAGATTATGAAGATGGTGAAGCATCTGCTACATGCATAACTGGTACCTTCTCTGAACACAAGTAAACTTTAACTTCCCAGATCAGTTTATTGTAAAATATACACATTAAAGGACAATAATAAAAGCTTCTTCTCTCACTTTCTCCAAACTCTGGGTCCTCCCAAGTCTCTTTCTCAACACAGTACAGCTCCAATAGAGTCATCATCATCATCATCATCATCATCACCATCATTAGAAAAACTATCATTCTTGGTCTAGATTTGCTGTCTTATCATCTGTCATTCTGAGCATCTTTAGCTGCCCCCAAGAGTTATGCCATGTCCACACATAGATTAGCTTGGGAGAAAAAAAAACACAACAGTGATTGAATTCAGCCAAAACAAATGTTGATTTTTCTTTCATTCACTTATTTGACAAATATTCTATAACACTGTGTGCAAGCTTATCTGTTTTAACTAAGCTCATTATTGTCAGATTAATGAGATATTCAACTTAGTTCAGATGGTCATTTTTCCAGACATGATTCCTTGCTTCACTGAGTTAAATTTTCAAAAACAGGCTTGTGTGGATTGACGCAATCTAAACGTGAAAATGAATCACCTGTCTAAACAAGTAACTTCAGGCTTTCTTTCTGTATGCTAAGGCACAAAATAACCACACATAAAGTAAAATTTTCATCTCTTACTGTATATATTGATTATACACTCTTGACCCTGAGTTTACTCCAAGCCCTGAAGCTCTGGACCCAATGCCTCTTCAGAGAACTCCCTATTGAGTCTGTGCTTCTGTGTGGACAGTAAACCTAGTGAGCTAATTCATCAGGGTGGTCACATCTTTAACATACTATGGGGGTGAGCTGAGGACATGTTTTTCTCTGCAGCTTCAAATTCCCTTTTCTCAGTGCATGGGCACTGCTGAAGAAGGTTCCTCTTTTATCTGTTAGCTAGACTCCCACCCTGTCTAAGAGACCAGAACTGTCCCTTTGGGTAACACCAGTCCAAGACTCCCCATCACCTGAATACAGCAAAGAAGAAATACAAGTAAATGAGCTTTTTTTTTTAAAAAAAAAATCAAATTCTTACCGAAATATCTTGCTGCAAACGTCTTTCTTCTGCTGGAAGCTGTAGGAAACATAATGAAGCTGACAACCTATGTGCAAATTTCTTCTGTATCCTTTTTATACAGAACCAACCACATCCTCAAAGAGACAAGCTAATTCCTGTTTTCCAGTAATAGAAGATCAGCATCTATAGAAAGGAAATATATTTAGAATGCCCTTTATTTTCTGTTTTCTTAAATTTTATACAAGGATCCACCCTGTGATGGTTTAGGGCCCCCCAAGAGGCAGCTTGGTGTAGGAGTGAAAGCTTGGAAAGAGTGAGGAGTCAGGAGAGATCTAAGTTGGATTCTGGCTCTGTTGCTTACTAGCCATTCAATGGGGGCCAAACCTCTCAACCTTTCTGAATGTCAGTTTATCTGTAAAAGGGGATAATCATGTATATATGATGTGAGCAAAAAAACTCTGGAATTCTCTAAGACACTACATAAACATGAACTGCTCCCACTATTCCTGCTTCTCTAGAAGCTTGACTTTTTTTACTTGGCTGGTCCAAATTTTTAAAACAAGGCTTTATCTTCTGGGAACCCCCCACCCCCACTCCAGCTCATCCATTTGCTTTTCAAATACTGGGGAAAAGCAATGATAAGCTGGCAAAGGACAGGCAGAGGGAGCTAAATGTGAGCTAATTTTTCACCAATTTTAAAAAAAGGTTTGGGAAGTCTTTGGTATCACTAAATAGTCCTTATTCATGTAAATGTAAAAGGCAACAGCTGTTGCCTTCTCAAATATCAATTCTTCTCCTCCTCCTTCTTTCTGCTCCTCCTTTGTCTTTTTCTTCTCTTCCTCCTCTTCTTCCTTCTCCTCTTCCTCCTCCTCTTCCTCTTCCTCCTCCTTCTTTCTTCCAACCCTTCCCCATTCCAACCACAATTCTATGATCCTAATTATTCATTTACTCCCGCTTCCTCCCTCAGAGCAAGATCATAGAGACAATGCTTGTTGTAGGCAGTCAGTCTAACAAGCCATGGAATGGAAGTTGACCTCCCAATAAAAATGCCTAAAGGACCTCATCAGTACCACAGTGTTTCTGCTGGAGTAGCTCTCCTAGGGGAAGGCTCCATTGAAAGGAGGTAAGATCCAATGAAGAGGAGAAAACTATACTCATAAGAGGTCTCCTCCTTAATAGAGGTGTTTGAGAGAAGGTTAGATGACCATTGTTGGAAATGTCATGGAAGGGATTCCTCTATAGGTATGGGTTGGACTAGTTGGGTTTTGAGATCCTATCTAACTCTGAGATTCTATGATTCTGTCAATTTTTTTTTCTTACAAAGTCTTCCCTATTGCCTCTAGGATGGAATACAAACTTTTCTGTTGAGTATTTAAAGTCCTCTACAATCTGGCTTCAATCTTTCTTTCCAAGGTGGTTATACATTTCTGCTTTTCACACACTCTTCATCACAGTCCAAATAGCTTACTCTCTATTATTTTTACATGGCATTCCTTCTACCACCTCCTTGACTTTGTATTGGTTGTTTCCCATACTTGAAGTACTCTCCCTTCTCATCTACTCTTCTCGGAGCCTTCACTTCCCTTCAAGACTCAGCTCAAATGTTGCCTCTTAAAAGATGCTTTTGCTGACTTCTCCCTTTGTTAGTTCTTCCCCATCCACAATGTTACTTTATACTTATTGTGTACATCTTTTGTATTTAATTATCCATGAATACTTTCTCCCTAGGGGTGTATAAGTTCCTGGAAGGCAGGAACTTTTTCATTTTTTTGGTCAGTGTATTTGCCATAGCTAGCACATAATGTTATTGAAAAATGTGTTAAATTGAGTTGAATTTCCTTCAAGGACAGGCAGCTGGAACTGTTCAAGCATTTTCCAGTTCTAGAAAGAGAGGAGACTACATTTTGGAGTGGAGAGAGAGACAGAGGAAGAGAGGGGAAGAAAGGATGAAGCAGAGTCACTGGCTCATCTCTCCGTTGACATAATGTTGATTCAGATCTGTTTTCTCTTTCTAGCTCTGGTAGCTTCTACCAAGCCACTCATGCCTACCAGTTAGTATTCTCTCTCCCATACTGGAGTGAGCTTGAACAGAGGGGAGGATGCTATGATTCTCAGACCATCCTACATATCATTGATGACTCATTTGCAAATCACTGCAGAGTGAGGGCAGGAATTCCTTGCTTCACACTGGGCTTTCTTCATATGCCATGTGTGATTTCTGCTCTTTCTGCTCCACAGTGATCCTTAGTATTCTCCTGGAAGAAAAGCCAGTAGAGCTGTAGGATGGGAGAACAGTTCTGGCCACATTATACCTCCTTCTCATTGGACCCTAGCCATTTTATACTAATTCAGCTACAGAAAAGTTCTGGGCTTGGAAATATGAAGAAGGAACTTGTAAATGCTGGCCAGGGAGGTCTGACAATAGGCAATATCTCTAGAATAAGGAAATAGTACAGTAATTTAAAAAAAAAATTAACCAAGTTTTGAGAGACGCTGTCCTCTTTTGATTTTTCTACCTTTCTAACCATTCTTCAGCCTTCATTGATATGCCAAAATGGTAACAACTCCTTTGTTCCTTGTTCTTTTTTTTTTCTCCTCGTTTCTCTTCCATATTCTTTCTTGACCCAAATTCCTATACTTTCTCTATGCCTTCTTATATCTTTCTATTTAAGAAACCCTCTGAAGAGTAGGAATGTCCATGATTCTTTCATAGATCAACCAATTTCAACACTACTTTCTCTCCCTCTATTTTTTTTTCTTCACTGTGGTATCATTGCAAAAGAAATACATTAAGAATCAGGGAAACTGAGTTCTAGTCCTGGCATTACTACTAACTAGCTATGTGATATCTACCATCATTTTATCTTTCTGAGCCTTTCTTCATCTATAAAATAAGGGTAGTAGGGGTTGGACTAGATAATCTCAAGTCCCTTCCAACTCAAACATGGTTCTTGGTTCTACTTTCCTGGAGAATTTAATCATAGACACTCTCCATGACCCAGTTCATGTTTTATAATCCAAGAGCAATGTGTTAATGTGAAAGCAAATATTAAATACTGGGAACTTTCAGGGAGGAATTTCAGAGGAGAGAAAGTGGAGGTAGATAGGACTAAGGCACTCTTACATCTCAAGGGTGACACCTTAGGTAAGGAGATAGAATGGTTAAACTCAACATGTCCAAAATTAAAACCATGGTTAGAATGTTAGGACTGAGAAGTACAAGGTAAAACTTACACCCAGAACCTTTGACTCGAAAATGAGAGTCAGAACCATGATCTATTGGAATAGGCCATCACAATTACAAGGGAATAAAAACATCAAGAAATTCTATTGCTTAATTTTGTAGATGAGGAAACTAAGAAAGAGGAAATAAAATAACAATCAGACTCACATGGCTTAGTAAATTGTATAATCCGGAGTTGAACCCAGGGCTTATAACTCAGTATTTATTGCATCACAACCTCCTGATCTAATCTTCCCTCCATGATTTCCCCTTGTAATTTCCCTGATTCTTTTGTTGGTACAATCACACTTGGGAAAATGAGACAATTCTTGGTTCTTTTTCTGTCCTTTTCTCCCCACATCCGAACAGTTGACAAATCTTGTTGCTTTGTCCTCTGAAATATCTAACATTTGCCCCATAGCCTCTTGGGTAGGCTTCTTGTCTCTCCTATCTCCCTTCTCCAAACTATTCTTTATACCAGAGGTGTTGAACTTATATGTGGCCTGAAGAACCCATGAGTCCCACCCTAGCCAGATTAAAATGTAATTTGGCAATGCATATAAAATAGATTAAAATACCATAAAACATAGATAATGTTAATCTGTGCTTTTTAAAATCAGTGTGCATCCAGCAGGGACCTCTTTCTATTGAGTTTGATACCATTGTTTTACACCACTGCCAAAAATAGTCTTCCTAATGATTAGGTTACTTTGTTCGGTCATTTTTTCAGTCATGTTTGATTCTCTGTGACCCCATTTAGGTTTTTCTTTGGCAAAGATAATGGAGTGGTTTGCCATTTCCTTCTCCAGTTCATTTTACAAATGAGGAAACTGAGGCAAACAGGGCTATGTGACTTGCTCAGGGTCACATAGCTAGTAAGTGTGTGAGGCCAGATTTGAACTCAGGAAGATGAGTCTTCTTGACTTCGGGCCTGGCATTCTATCTACTATACCACCTAACTGTTCTCATTGGGTTACTACCCTCCTCAAAGACCTTTCATGGATTTCTGTTGCCTACCACATATTGTAAAATATAAACTCTTTAACCTGACATTCAACAATCAGATTTCAATCTACCTTTATAGCAATCTATCTTTACTTCTCTGCTGCATGGTGCTCCTCTTCATAAATTCCAAATCCAAGTCAAATGAGATGGCTTACTTTTCCCTGGTCACATCTTGTCCTCTCCTGCTTCTATCACTTTGCTCACGTCATCTCCCCTAGCCAGATTCCTCTCCCTCTCACAATATGGAAACCATAGAATGATCGATTTATTACTCGAAGGGACTTCAGAACTCATTTAATCCAACTCTCTCATTTTATATGTGAGGAACTTGGGTCCCAAGAATCATAAATGGTGTCTTGCCCAACATCACATTATCACAGCCAGGACTTGAACCCAGATCCAGTGAGAGCAAACCTAATCCTCTTTCTACTGTGCTATGTTGCCCTTTTTTCAAGGAAGTTACCACCTCCTTCAGGAAATTTTTTCTGATTTCCTACCTAGAAGTAATTCGTCTCTCTCAGAATCTCTCAAGACACTCTCCTCACCTCTGAACTTAATCATTTTCTAACTTGAATTACAGTTATACACAGTATAGCATAGTGAATAGAAAGCTGGCCTTGAAGCCTGGAGAACGAGTTTTGTCTCTGAAACAAAGTAGATGGGTGACCCTGGGCCAGTCACTTAACTTCTCAATACTCCAGGGCAATTCTCTGAGACTCAAGTTGCAAAGAAGCTGCCAATCTGATTTAGTAGAAGTAGTTTCCTTATCTGGTTATTCCTTATCCAGGGGTTGGGAACCTGCGGCCTTGAGGTCACATGTGGCCCTCTAGGTCCTCAAGTGTGGCCCTTTGAATCCAAACTGCACAAGTCAAAAGGCTGCACTTGAAGACCTAGAGGGCCCACATGTGGCCTCGAGGCTGCAGGTTCCCCACCTCTGCGCCTATACAAAATCCCAGGCAGCTAGGTGATGCAGTGGACAGAGTACTGGGCCTGGAGTCTGAAACACTCCTCTTCCTGAGTTCAAATCTGGCCTTAGATGCTGACTGGCTGTGTTACCCTGGACAAGCCACTTAACCCTGTTTGCCTCAGTTTCCTCATCTGTAAAATGAGCTGGAGAAGGAAATGGCAAACCACTCCTGGATCTTTGCCAAGAAAACCCCAAATGGAGTCACAAAGAGTTGGACACAACTTGAATGATTAAATAATAGCAAAGTAAAATCGTAGGTCTAGTCCCACTACCTATCCTTATTACAGTTACCCCTCAGTGTGGCTGAAATGGTTCTAGCTTTGGCCATCAGGGAACCTCGGTTCAAATCATGTTCCTGGCACTTATGTGCATAGGACCTTGAGAAAATCACTCAACAAGTCTCAACCTCAGTTTCTTCATCTATAAAATGAAGGCATTGGATTTAATGACCTCTAAGGTCTATCCCAGCTCCAAGACTGCTATCTGTGATCCCTGTTAAATTATAAGCTCTTTGAGGGATGGGTGTGCATCTTCTTTTATGTTTATGTTTATGACTTGAGCAGTAATGCAGCTCTTTTCTCATAGTAGGTGCTTAATAAGTAAATGTCAAATCCCACTATTTGCTGTTGAGCTGACAGATTGAAAAGGAATCAAGAAATGGATAATCCAACTATTGATTGATGGATTATTTATGGCTGGACCATTCTCTCCCTTCCCTCTTTGCCTGGAGTTGATGATATAGAAATAATTCAACCATTTACGCCAGCACTTTGGATCACAGAATGAGAAGGCCAACTTAGCTTTCCGGGGCACATAGGAAACACACACACACACACACACACACACACACACACACACACACACTTTTTGCTTGGAGGTGCAAGCAGTGGGTGGGGGGGAGTTGCTTGATATCACTGTTAAGCAAGTAGTACACTGGTCTTTGATGAGTTCATTATATAACAAATATTAGTCACCCTGTAGGGGATGCAATAACTCATCTTTCCTCCCTCCCCCATTAACATTGTGACCTCAGTGACAGCCAACCTGTCACTCTTTCTCTAAGCTAGGAGAATTGTGACATGCACACTATGTTTTTTTAAACTCATCTTCAAGTACACACCATAGTTATCCTCAAATTGCCTTTCTATTCTATATGCACATGATTCCTCCCTAAGAAAGTGGTACATATTTCACCTCTCCACCTCTGCTAAGAAAATAAAGGGCAGGATTTTTATCCCCATTCTAGAGGTTAGGGATGTGAGACAAGAGAAGTGGAGTGACTTTCCCAAGGTCAAATCATCAGGCCTAGAAATGGAAAGGGGTGGCACCCTGGCTTCTGCAACCCTCACCTCCCACCTTTTCACTCAAAGCTAAATCTTACACCAGGTTACCTTGACGACTGCTCATCTGCGGTAAGTATTCTTCTGCCTGTCTGTGGCACCTGAGTCATCCAGATCAGCTCTTGACTGCGGAAGGAGCAGCCTGCAACCAGAAATCAGCAGGCAACTGCAGGGCACTCTGCCTACTTAGGGATCTTCTTACGTAGTGAGAACTGAACCGTCCAGAAAGAACCTAAACTTTTTTTCTTTTCCTTTCCTCTCCTTTCCTTTCCTTTTCTCTTCTCCCCAATCTTCTCCTTTCTTTTCCTCTCCTCTCTTCTCATTTCCCTCCCTTTCCCTTTCCATTCCCCTCACCTTCCCTTTTCCCTTTCTTCTTTCCCCTCCCCACTCCCCTTTCCCTTCTCTGGGGCTCCCTGGGGCTCCTGGCTTCTGCCTGGGGATGCTGAAATGGCCCGCAGGTTGGAACTCTCAGGCAACAGCAGCAGCTTCTGCACTAGAAAGCTCCATGTGATGAGCTCAACCTTTGTCAGGATTGCACGGGACTCTCTCTGACTTGTTAGGGCTTGGTTTTGTTCCTTGCACAGAGCGCCACCTTCTGGGTATGAGAGAAGAATCTGTTATCTATTTTCAGATTCAGATTTTCCCAGATTATTCAACAACATCAATAATAACAAAACATAAAGCTTTTTATGAGGTACTTACTATTTGCCAGGTACTGGGGGGGGGAATGCAAAAGAAAAACAAAACAAAAAAGAATACCTGGCCTCAGGGTGCTTCTATTCTTTCTTGGGGTGGTTGATGAGTGACAACGGTTGATCATACAGGTAAATACAAAGTAACATAGTGGGTTGAGGCTTAACAATTGTGGGCAGTGGGGAAATTTCATGTATGAGATGGAGCCACACCTAGAAGGAAGCTAGAGATGCTAAGAGGTGGACTAGGAGTGTTACAGTGTAATACACTAAGAGTGCTAAGAGTGTAATACATTCAGTCCAAATTCACACTTGACTCCATCCCAGGTTCACCTCATCCTTGTGTCTTGTTTTGTCTTCTACTCCAGATTCTATGGACACTTTGGGTTCAAGTTCTAGGCTATTTCTTTAGCTTTCTTTAGCTATACAATTTTTCTATGTTCCATTGATCAATTTCCCTCTGTCCTCTAGGATGAAGTGGAACTCTGGAGAGAGGGAGAAAGAAGATATTATCCTATGGCCCATTTCAGTAGCAGATATAGTCTGAGACCTACAGTGGCTGGGCTTAGAAAAGTCCAGGAACATACCCGAGTTCCAAAGTCATAGAACGTTAGAGCCCCAAAGGGCCTTCTGATGGTCTCATTTTAAAATGAGAAAACAGAAGCCTAAAGCTACTTTTCATGTGAACACTGTTCTCCATTTGCTTAGAAAAGATGGAAGCAAAGGTTGATTACCAATTAATTGCAGTTATCACATTTGCGCATATTTCCCCCTACCTCCCTGCTTCTAAGGAGGAAAAAAACAAAATATTTTTCTTTCCACGATATGTTTCCAAGATATTTTCTTCTCCAGGGGGAGAGAGTTCATTGATAACAGCTGTCATTTTGAAAACCAGTGCATGGAAATGGTAAGGCTAGTTGTAGCAATTCCAAAGTAATATTTGTAGCATTTTATATAACACAATTTGGTGATATTTTCAAATATCCAGAGCATTAGTATTTCCTTCCTTCCTTCCCTCCTTCCCTCCTTCCTTCCTTCTTCCTTCCTTCCCTGCTTCCTTCCTATCTCCCTCCCTCCTTCCTCCCTCCCTTCCTTCTTCTCTCCCTCCCTCCTTCCTTCCTTCTTTCCTTCCTCCTCTCCCTCTCTCTCTGTCTCCCTCCCTTTCTCTTTGCTTGCTTCCTTCCTCCTATATTACTTTATGACCCAGGCTTGCCTTGCCTTCTCCTCTTCAGGTTTTAACATAGACATTAAGTTGACCAGCTATCTGCCTACTGCTGAGAAAAATATTAAGAGTTTCTGAGCTTCTATTGGTTCCTGTTCTTGACCTTGAATAGGTGCCTGACCTGTGGCAGAGCCTTCCGAGCTTGTACTGATCTGATCAGTCGTAGTCCGACACACTAACTTGGCACCAACATATTGAGGTCACTTTGGTCTTTTTCTAGCACAAAAGACAACAACCAACCAATTATTGGCTGGAACTTGATTAACTCTTTTGGAACAATTAGAAATTCACAGCAGTCATTCAGTACAAGTGCCTTCCCCACTCCCTCCTGTGCTTTTATAAAAACTGATTGAGAAAAGGGGACAGGGCAGGTAGGGAACAGATAGCAAAGAAGCGCACAGATTCTGGGTCGGCTTTGACTGCTCTGTGCGACTGGAGGGAAGTGACTTCACCTCATGATTCTTCCACATGTTCAACTGTGACATGGTAAAAATATCTTTCAGGAAAGAAAAGTCAAGAGTGTGATGAACACAAGCTCTGCCAAAGACTAATGTACCAGGGTTTTATGTCTCATGTTACCAGAACTAAGGCCTAATGAAAGCCTAAAAATCCATAAAATAACTTTTATAATAATAATAATAATAATATAATTAATAATGAAATAATAAATATTCTCTGGGATATTCATTAATTGAAATACATATATTTCATTAATTGAAATACATATATTTTCAGTGGCAATATGTAGTTAGGGATACAAGTAACTTTATTCTGTGCAAACTCACTTGGTGAAGATACTCGATGAAAAGAGGGAGCAAGACTTTGATTCTCAACATTTTATTTTTGTGAAACAATTTCAGATACCCTCTGTTAACTCTTACGTTAGATGCTAGAGCTATTCTTATTGGTAAGTTCTAGGATCTCTGCCAAGTCAATAAGTCAATTACACCTGCTATGTACATTGTGCTAAGCACTGGGGTTACAAAGAAAGGCAAAAAACAGTCAGTGTCTTCCTATATATTCCCCATCTAGGTTTTTGTGACACTGCTCCCTCTTGGCTCTCCTCTTACCCACCTGACTGCTTCCTCTCAGTCTTCTTCATTGGATCTCCACCCATTGTCATACCCATTAACTGTGGATAGATCCCAAGGCTCTCTCCTAAGTCTTCTTCTCTTAGCTCTCTGTACTCTTTCTCTTGATACTTTCATCAGCTCTCATTGGTTTAATTTCTGTCGTAATATAGATAAAATTGAGATCAATGTGTCTAGTCTTAGACTTCCCTGAGTGACAATCCCACATCACCAGCTCAATGACCTACTGATCATTGAGAACATTTCCCATAGGCAGCCTAAACTCAATATGTTTAAAACAGAACTAGTACTCTTTCTCCCATGATTCATTCCTCTTCTGAACATCCTTCTTCTCACTGAGGACATCATTATCCACTCAGCTGGACCCTCCTGGGACCATGTAACCTCTTCACTTGGACACCTTTCATCATGCCACCTACAGTTCATCCATATTGACTGTTGTGCTGTTCCCTAAATACAGCAGCCCTGTCTCATTGCATTTGTACTGGTTGTCTCCTGTGAATGGAATGCTCTCCCTCCTCATCTCAGCCTTTTAGAATCCATGCCTTCCTTCAAGTCTCAGGTCAAATACTCCTTCATGCAGGAGTTCTTTGCCAATTCCATTTGCCCATCCCCAAAGTAACAGTGCACACATTCTAATGGGCAAGGCAACATCTAAAGGGGAATGGTGGCAAGAAAATGGAACTGTCCTCTGGGAAGTAACAGAAGCAGGAAGTGGAGCAATAGAGAAGTCCATTGTACTAGAGTTACCTTGGTCTACCCTGCATGGTTGGATATACCCATTGGGTATATGTTGTCTCCCCTAACAGAATGTAAGCTCCTTGAAGGCTTCTTATTTGTCTCTGTAGCACTAAACACAGCTTGAGGCAAATAGTTAGCACTTAATAAATGTTTGTTGAATGAGTGAGTGACAAATGGGGAAATGGTTTACCCAAGGAGGAGCAAGGAGGGATGGAGACAGGGTCAAGAAAGGTGCTGTCAACTAAGGGTGTTCCTCACTAGGCCAAGGCCTAGAAATCAAAATTGTAAAAAAAAAAAACCAAAAGAAAATGAAAAAAAAAAGAACCCCCCCCCCAAAGATTAAAAATTATTTTACATGTAATTGGGAAAAACAAATAATTAAAATTCCAAAAAAATGAATGTAAATATTTGAAGTGTAAAACCTTGTTTTTCTCAACTTATTTAGTATTGAAAGAGTAACCTACAGATTGTGGGTATTGACTCTAGCTTCATTACTTAAGATGCCTAGAGGAAAGAAATATAGAAGCACTTATAGCTCTTCTGTCTATATCCTAAGAGACTAGATTTCTGGGGGATACACACTTGTGCACATCAGAAAAGTTCTCCAGAGATCCCCACAGTGCAGCCATAACTCTTCCTGAGTCCCCCAAATCTTAGTTGGGTCTAAATCTCCTTCTAAAGGTCATGGAAACAACTATAAAACTCCACAATAGTGACATATAATATTTATAAACATACACATGTGTATTTTTGTGTACATGTATGTGTATGTATACATACGTACACACAGATATAGATATATGTACACATTTATTTTATTAATTTATTAAATAAAACATTTTTATAGTGTAGTAGAATAAAAAAAGATGGTTGCTCATGAAACTGCAAATCTATTTTGGACAACTTGCTATTCCTTTTAAATATATAATAAAGTTACCACGTAACTCACTTTTTCCCCTTTTTTCTTCCTTCTCTTCTCCCCCAGAGATGGCTACCATTAGACACAAATACGTGCATGTGTGTGTGGTGTGTGCATGTGTAAAATAATTCTATGCATACTTCCATTTATCAGTTCTTTCTCTGGATGCAATTAGCATCTTCTTTCTTTGGTCCTTTGTAGTTAATTTGAGCATTTATAATAGTCATAATATAAAATTTATAATATAAATTTAATATACACATTAGATATTATATTATTCTTTATTATAAGAGTTGCACTATTATTATATTATTATAAATACTCAAGAGTAATATAATATATGAGTCACTTAGTCACTCAAAGTTATTCTTAAAGCAGTATTGGTAAATGTACATATATATGTGTATATACTTGTATGTATGTGTATATGTATATTTACCTCACTTTAAGATTTACAGATCACTTGGTTATCTCATTTGGTCCTCTGGACAAGCTTGTGAGATAGATGATGCTACTATTACCCTCCATTTCATGGATGAAGAAACTGAGATTTGCCTAGGGGTCACACAAGTAAACTTCTCTGCAGGGTTTGACTTCAGATCTTCCTGACTCCAAATCCAATCCTCTCTCCACTAGGCCACCTCGTTGCCTCAGTAATGTGCTCTTATCATCTTCCCCCAATCCCCTACTACACACTGACCACAGTAACCATTATCTCAGGATGACACTCAGCTCAACTAAGAGGGGTGGTATAGTGGTAATGTGATAGTCTTTGCTCATTTCACACTTCTCAGCTTTCTTATTGCTCCTAGGCAGGATACAATGTAACAAAAGCAATTTTATTACAACAAATGGAAACACCAGCGGGAGTCTTGGCCGCAATGAAGGCCAATGACCACTAGATGTCACAATTGCTTCATAATGCAAGACAACTGTGCAGAGCCTTAGGAAACTAGTTTGTTCTTTATTCCTTTCAGTGAGTCTTTGTGACCCCAGCTGGGGTTTTCTTGGCAAAGATGCTGCAGTGGTTTGCCACTTCTTTCACCAGCTCATTTGACAGATGAGGAAACTGAGGCAAACAGGGTAAAGTGACTTGCCCAAGGTCACACAACTAGTGTCTGAGGTCAGATTCGAATTCATGGAGATGGCTCTTCCTGATTCCAGGCCAGGTGCTCTAACCATTACACCACCTGGCTGCCCCTAGATAGCTAAGGGAGTTTACCTAATTCCACTACCTTCCCGGCCCATACCCCTCCTCCCAGGCCTTCCCAAACCTAGACATAGGATGAGGCTGTTATCTCCATGGTAAACTCTATAAATCCAGGAAGATTATTGTTTTGTCACTCTAGGTCAGGGGTGGGCAACCTGTGGCTTTGAGGCCACATGAGGCCTTCTAAGTCCTCAAGTGTGGCCCTTTGACTGAATCCTTTTGTTCTGTGAAGTTTGGATTAGGTCAAAGGTCTAGGTCATTAGGAAATGACTCATCCCTGTAAACAATCCAGATCGCCACCACCCCCCTCACACTCCTACCCAGTCTTTGTGCAATCTTCAGTTTTATATGCAGTAGAGCCAACATTGTCTTCAGAGACCCACATTCAATAGAATCTAGTCTAGCTGTTTCTGAGGTGACCTTAAGCACAGTTTGAATAAAGAATTCCAGTCACCAATGAAAACTTGTAATTGCTAGGCTGTATAAATCACTCACTTAATAAAAATATCGAGCACTTAGTGAAGATAACAATTACCCAAATTTACATGGTTCCTGTTCTTTTAGAGATTGCAGAATGTAAAGGGAAATATGAAGCTGAGAGATTAAGCAATTTCTACTAGAAAAAACTATTGAATATCGTATTAGTAAATTACTTAGTGATTACGTCTGCAGAGAAATAACGTGGTGTTATTCAGTTGGGAGGGAACATTGGCAGCAGCACTCACTTGAAATTGTAATGTTTACTTTGCCAACTCACACTTTATCTCTGGGCCTTAATCTGTTTATTTGTACTCATCCGTAGAATGGTTATTATTTAATCGTTCAACAAATATTTATTGATCACCTACTGTGTGGCAGACAGTGTGATAGGTTCTGTGGATACACAGACAAAAATGAAAGAGTCCCTGTCGTCAAGGAGCTTACATTCCAAAGGCATCAGCTCTTTCAACCAAGGGTTCTGCAGCTCCTTTTAGCCAGTTCTATCACTCAGCCAATGGCTATGAAAGGGAAAGTTCACAAACAACTTTTTTCAAGCAACGGCCCTGAAGGTTTCCCAGCCAGCTCTTTTAGCCAATGGCTATGCAGCTTTCCCCACTGGCTCTCTTAACCCATAGAACATTCACAGCCAACTTTTTCAGCCAATGGTAATCTTGGTTAGCATTAGGCCAATAGTCACAAGTCTTTTCATCCAATGGTTGTGAAATTTTCTTAGCCAGCTTTTAAAGCCAGTCTTCCTTGGATGCTCTTTTCCACAGCGGGTATGTTCACCTCAGAGCAGAGATGATGTCAGCTTTCTCAGAGTTCCTTTGTTCTTTGAACCCTCTTTCTGCTACTGTTTCCCTGAGTTCCTAAGTTCCACTCTCATGTCCCTTATAATGAGAAATATATTTTAGTTCTTGGTGCTTATGTACCTGGATGGCTGGTGCTGGTATTTCCAGGGCTCTACCTCTTTAAATATGAAATGATCTCAACGAAAATGTGGTGAGAACACTGACTTTAATATCCCTAATTATGCCTCTCTGATTTATGCAAATTAGGGCAGAGCTGGTTGAAGCCCATTGAAAAGATAGGGCAACAAATCATAGCCTGGTCTCACTTTCTGGGTTTTCTACAGGTAAAATCACAGTATTTTTACACTAAAACATAAGAGTGCAGCTTAATTATTCAAATGCCATAACTAAGTTGAGTTTCAGGCAATTCATATGATTATTGAGAGATTGGAAAATTTAAGAAGAAAGGGAAAGGCTAAAAAGAATATGAA
Organism: Vombatus ursinus; assembly: GCF_900497805.2. NCBI lineage: Eukaryota > Metazoa > Chordata > Mammalia > Diprotodontia > Vombatidae > Vombatus > Vombatus ursinus. Next base: position 21,154,787 of record NW_020940527.1, read on the forward strand.
ATTAAACCAGAAAGAGAATCCTGATGATAAATGAATACTGATTTTTCTGGCTAATTACATCCATAAAATATGTATATGGCTAGTCACAGGTTCGACTGGTATATTGTTTAGGCAGTTTTTCATAGACACACAAACTCACACATTGTTTAGGCAGTTTTTCACACACACACACACACACATTTTCATTGGCCACATTATGTGCTTTGTTGTCATGAGAAACAGCTGGTGAGATAGTGGACACCTTGGCTTATAACAAACTCATCACCACATCGTTAGCAATAGCTAAAAAAAACTTATTTCTTACTGTTGGTGTATTAATAAACATAATTCTAGAAGTCACATCACTACAAATCTTAAGAAGAAGGATGGGACCTGTGACTTCATTGGTATGGGGAAATCTCAAATAAGAACATTCCCTCCACTAAAGCAGGTCAGCATCTGCTCTGCAATTTATGGAGAGTTGTCAAGAGCAGTGAGCGTTTAAGTGACTGCTTAAATATATGATATAGGGGACACACAGACAGTATGTGTCAGAGATGGGACATGAATCGGTTCTTTCTGGCTCTGAGGTCAGCTCTTTATCAGCTACAGTATTCTGCCTTTCCTAATTGTGGTTAATAATAATGATAATTATTATTAATAATAATAAATAATAACTTTTATGCCAAGGAGCAGAATGTTGTTGGCATAGTTATTATTATTATTATCAATGTTATTTTATTACTGTTAACTACTATAATTCAGATAAATTTAATGTTAATTAACAGTCTAGCAATATTGGACCTTTTGACTAAATTCATTCTGATAAACTATTGGGATTCAAATCTTTTAGTAAAATGGCAAGTATCTTGCCAGAGAGTAATGAAGACCTAGCTGGTCTTAGTATCTCAGAGGAACCAGACAATCAGAGGGAGAGGCCAAAGCAGTGAATATTTCCAATTTGAGAAGTGGAGGATGGAGTAGAGTGAGCTTGGAGAGGAATGAATGAAAGAATATATGAATGAAATGATGATGATGATGATGATGATGATGATGATAAAATAGCTAGCACTTACATAGTGCTCTAAAGCTTGCAAAGTGCTTTATAAATATTGTCTCATTTTGCCCTCATAGCAACCTAAGGAAGTACGAGCTATCATTATCCCCATTTTTTTTCAGCCAAAGACAAGGTTTATGAGCATATCCATCATATTGGGCAGACTCTTAAGGAGTCTGAACATGGGTAAGCAGTGGCTAGATTATAAGAATCTAGGCAGTGGCTAAATTTTAAGAATCTAAGCATCTTAATGGAGACAAGATGGACCTTATATACAGAAAGCCTGTGGGAGGGATCTAGGAGTGGCCAAGTAGTTTGGGGTTACTCCTAGGACCTGGCCTAGCTAGGATTAAGTGTGGGAAATGACCAGGGGCCATAGGGAGGTAAAACAATGGAGGGGAGATTGGGTGTAGCCACAATGAAAGGCTAGTTGATGGGATTATAGCCTCAGGTGGATGCCAGATTTGGCCAAGTGGGAAAGTCCAGGGTTTTTCCTTTCTGGGACCCAGATCCCAACCCCATTGTTCCCCCTTCAAACATATGGGACCCAAATTGTTTTGGAGTAAGGTGTGAAGGTCTCAGCTTCTAGAACTGCTTCCTGCTGGCAAGGGGGGTAGAGCTGTCCCTGCCTCTAGGGGGTCCCAAAGAGGTGGTTGACTGGAACCGAGCACAGGCTGCATTCAGGGAGCCATGGGGGGACATTGGCTGGTACTTGCTGTTTGCTGTACCAGCTGTAGGTTAATGGCCCATAGTCTGAAAGACATAAATCTGACAAAAAAAACTGCAGGGCCCAGATATAAAGCAGGGACTAGATTTAGGGTTCAACTTTGAGAGGATAAAACATCCTTAGCTCTGTTTGGATTCAGGTAATTCAGTTTTCCAACCATACAGTGTCAAATACAACTCATAGCCAGACTCAGGAATAGCCAGATGGGTAACATTCCCTTTCAAAGGAACATAATGGGGAAACTGAACCAGGAGGATCCCACCTTAGACTGAGGCTAAAATTGTCCTCTCAGCTTTTCCCAATGCTGACTTCCCACCAGTATCACCTTCTCTGAGTAGCTTGTGGCATTTCTCTCAAGATGGTGGATTGTTGATTATCGATGGATTGTGACCTATCAGACAACTGAAAATAAAATTCTATGAGCTTTTATCTCAAACAGCAAGTTTTACTAATCACAGTTTAGGAAAACTTTTCCAGGATTTACATCTCAAACTTAAATTTGTCCTGGTGTAAAAAGCCAATCATTAGAGATTTCTATATACTTGCAAATTCTCAGCAAGCCATACATAACCCAAACAAACTTTTTGGCTAGTTTACACATTAAAACAATAGCCAAAAATAGCTAAATTATTTTAGCGGTAACCAAATTACGAAAAGTTGACATTACTGATACAAAAAGTTAACCAATTTGAAACTTGAAACAAACTTATTACCAATCAGATGACTTCAGTTTTGTTAAATGCACTTCCAGATTACTTTACACAGAGAATCGACATCTCATCATTAACAGTTAAAACTACAAATTTAAAAGAGCATGCTTACCCAAGTTTGGAGGCTAACTTCATTATTTTGAGTAGGATGTGCTGAATCTGGGTGATGCTTCCAGACAAAGGTTGCCCTAGAGCCCAAGGCCATTGCCGGGGGGTGCACACTGTAGCTGCTGCCCCTCCCTCCTTTCTCAGGTGAGCAAGGGTGAAATCAAAGCTGAGGGCTAAAGGGTGAAACTCTCTTCTTCTAGAGAGGGGTTAACAGAGACCCTCTTGACTCAAGGGAAGGGAGTGACCAGGTTGTACAGGTGTTTCAAAACTCCTTAATAATCAATCACAAAACCTCCAGAATCTGCCAAGATATTTTTAGCTGTTCTAACTTTCCCTTTGACCTCCATGAAGGAGGCTTCAGAGGTGCAGAGGGAAGGGAGTAAGTAAGCCTCAGGTAACCAAAAAACAACTGCAGTTTTACCCAATTCCCTAGCACCGAGGGAATTAACAGAATTGAGCATACACTTCCAGATAGGGCGTCTGTCCTTGCCCTCTATGCTGCAGAAGGTGTACCCAGGTCCATGGCCTTGAACCGACCCAGTGGATCAAGAGTCTGAGAGCATCAGGCCGAGTGAGAGACATCCTTGTAGCTGTCTGCCAGAAAAGCACCTCCAAGCCTTGGTGCCTGGAGAGCAACCCCTACTGCAGAGCAAGAAAGGAGGGGAGGGGTAGGCTTATATATCTTCCAGTCTTGGCTAGAGAACAACCTGGGGTTAGGCAGTTTCCCTACACAGGCCACTAAAATGATGCAGTTTAGGGGTTCAGGGGTCCTGGGACTCCAATATCACAACACGCAGGTCCTGCCTGAAAGAATTTGACCCAAGCCTTCTTTCAGCCAGGTTTATGAGCATATCCATCATATTGGGCAGACTTTTAAGGAGTCTGAACATGGGTAAGCAAGTAGCTAGATTATAAGAATCTAAGCAGTGGCTAGATTATAAGAATCCCACCAGTGGCTAGATTTTAAGAATCTAAGCCCATTATCCCCATTTTACAGAGGAGGAAACTGAAGTATAACCTGGTTAAGTGATTTGTCCGAGGTCACACAGCTAATAAATGTCTAAGGTTGGATTTAAACTCAGGACTTCTTAACTCCAGGTTCAACACTTTATCCACCGAGGCATCTAAATGTACTTTACTATAGATATCTTGTTTTCACAAATGATCTCTCAGAAACCTCTTGTAATGCTTGCTGTCTATACATGAGATCTCAAGTTGTTTTTAGACCTCCTAAGTATATTGTTCAGATGAATAAGCAATCATATTTTAAAGTCTCTGCAGAGAAAAATGAATATATCAATAATAGTAGTACAAATAGATGAGCAGTAGGAATTTAAAGCAAACCTAGAATTTGATTTTGGATTTATATCGCTCATTTATCAATTATTTCTATATATGCTATTCAATCTCTCCCTGTCTTTGTCTCTTTCTGTTTCTGTCACACACACACACACACACACACACACACACACACACACACATGCATACACACAGACTATTGTCCAAAAGGATCTTACGAGATCTTACCTTTTGGTGTGCAGTTAGATGATGTAATGGATAGAGTATTGTGCCTGGAGTCAGGAAAACTCATCTTCCAGAGTCCAAATCTGAACTCAGACACTTATTACTGTGTGACCCTGGTCAAGTCACAACCTTGTTTGCCTCAGTTCCTCATCTGTAAAATGAGTCAGAGAAGGAATTGGCAAACCACTGCAGTATCTTTGCCGAGAAAAGCCCAAATGGAGTCATGAAAGTCTGAAACGACTGAACAACATGCCTTTTAGTATCCCCAGTATATGACTCCAGAACTTGCAGGCAGTATTCAATACATTTTTGTTGCTAATTATAATGATAATCTACAGGAATCTATAGGATATAGTGTTAATGTCTAACACCCAAAGACATCACTCAATACAAAAGGACTGTTTGTAGTTGGCCAAAAGAATGATTTTATTCCTAGGCATCTACTTAAGAGAATTAAAATAGTGTCTTTGCTACAGGACTACATGGATACATTAAGAAAAAAATGTTTTGCCAGACCAGCCTCATTTCTTTTTATGACAGAGGGTTAATAGACTCATGGATAGAGGAATGCCGAGGATATAGTATATAATAGCAGTTGACATTCATATAGAGCTTACTATGTGCCAGGCATTGTGCTAAATGATTGATTTATAATTATTATGTGAGACAAACAGAGGTTAACTGACTTGCCTAAAGTCACATGGCTAGTAAATGTCTGAGGACAGATTTGAACTCAGGCCTTCATGAGTTCCTAATCTCATTTCTTTTCATTTCACTAAACTTATGATAATGGACTTATAGATAAGGGAATGTTGGGGATATAGTAAATGGAGGAGTCTATCTCCTCTGTAACTTAGAGCCTTAGAGTACTGCCCGGGTGGCACTGAGAGGGGTCCAGGATTACCCAGCAGGTTTATATCAGAAACCTGTACTTGATCCCACATCCTCCAGACTCCAAATATGGCTTTCTTTCCATGTTGCTGTACTACCTCCCTTGATTTTCATGTTGTATGGTTAATTATGTGTGTAGTGACTCATGAGTTTGAAAGCTTGAATTCTTGCCCCAGCTCTGCCATCCATTAACTGTGTATCCTTGGGCAAGTCACATAACCTAACTTATAAAACATAACCAGTAACATTTGTCAGGCTTATGCTTCCGGGTTGTAAGGAGCAAAGGCAAAAATGTATACAAAGTATTCTGTAAACACAAAGAGTTACATGAAAGTCATCATGATTATTTCTCTTTATGCCCCAGAGGATGAAATTTTGTGGTAAAGATCTCTGCCTGGAGGTCTAGAATTGAATGATGTGTTTATGGGAAGAGTGAACAGTTCTAGTGAAACATCTGACACAACTTTCACCAAAAACTTGGAAGTAGGCTGGGCTGAGGTTTGAAAAATTCAAGTGCATTCATGCACTTCCTGAGGTCACATTGGGCCGCAGCTGGGATGGAAAGCAGAAGTGGCCAACTCCCGTGAGCCCAGCTCTCCTCAGGTTTTCAGGTCAGCTCAAGCTGTTGTCTCTGACTGTGCAAGGGAAGCATGTTGTTTTCAAACATCCATTAAGCTCGCCTCTTTGGGTGCTGGGATTACAGATTTCTTGGCATTTGGGAGTAGAGATGTCAATGGTTAATATTTTTCTGCTTCTGTGAACTGTGTTGTTCAGCTGTTTCAGTTGTGTCTCAGTCTTTCTGATGCGATTTGGGGTTTTCTTGGCTGGAGTGGTTTGCCACATTCTTCTCCGGGCTCATTTGCCCAGGATCACACATCTAGTAAGTGTCTGAGGCCAGATTTGAACCCATGAAGATGAGTCTTCCTGACTGCAGACCTGGCTGTGAATTAGTCCCCATCATTAGTGGTGTTAGGATCCTAGAATTTAGGGTTGGAAGGCACCTTAGAGATAGCATCCTCTCCAAATCATATATTCAGATGGTCATTGGCAAGCTAGAGGGCATTTAGAAGAGGGTGGATCTTAAGCTCATGCTATAACAGGTTCAATCCAAGTATCTGGATAAACTGAGTCATCACATTAAGTTTTCTGCAAGCACGTATATCTATATCTACATCTATATTGGTCACACAACTAGTGAGTATTATGTATCTGAGGTTGGATTTGAACTCAGGTCCTCCTGACTCCAAGACCGGTGCTCTATCCACTGTGCCACCTAGCTGCCTCTATTCTGCAAGCATATTTTAACCTCCCCAGCCTTTCATAGTTCATTTGCTGTTTGTAATCTTCTGCTATTCACCTGCAAATGAGTTTATTCTTTAAACTGGGTATGTCATAATGGGAGTTCCTTGGTGACTTTTAATGACTAGATGGTGACTGGGATCCCTTCTAATCAGTGATTTTCTGGAAACATGTCCCACAGACTCAAGTACTGATTGTTAAAATTTTGGTATAAGCATTTACACCTAAAAAATCAGCAAATGTTCCAAATCAGTGCTATAATTGTTCTTTTGTTGGTTATCTCAGCTTAAGAAAGGGCTGGAGAAAATGTTAATAATGCAGATTAAATTTAAAAGTCTGTCTTCTGGCACGATTCCACACACCTCCCTCCATCAGTGTAAATTGTTAAATATTTCATCCCCACATTCAGCTATCAAATTCTGTGATTCTGCGATAATTCCATGTTTTGTGTTGCAGTTGAGTTTCACCGTGTCTACTGCTTTCAGTTCCAAAAGAAAATGCTACTCTCATACAAGCATGAGACTTCCAAGTAATTGTAAGCCTTTACTTTGCTAATGGATGAGCCATATTTCTCAACCTTCTTGGCATCCTCCTCTGTGCCCACAGTCACACTGAAGTCACTGAATATCCAGAGATGTATGGACTTAGGATTATGGATCTTGGGAAATGCCCTGTAGAATTTCACTCCTTATTCATCCTATGCAAAATTAATTGCTAGATACACTGGAATGCTCTTCCTGGTGCTCTTTTTGCTTATAGTCAGTCATCTTGTATATTATAAGGTGAGATGATCAAGAAGCCTGTGAAATGATGTCTCTTGTTGCCTTTGTCTACAAGATGAATCCAAATGTACCAACTCTTTTATTTACTATTCTAAAAATAATCTTTAAGTCATCTTTTCCTTTAGCCCCAACTTCATTCTTTTTTTCTGGTTTATATTAGGAATACAAACAGGGATGTAACTTAGTTCTTCAAATAGTGTACCATCTCAATGGTCACTGGACAAAAATCTCATATTTAAAGGACCAGAGTACCCTGTAGTTAAATAACTATGTATAAATTGTCTTAATATAAAAGCCTGCCATAGTGCAAGGGTACATAAAGACTGGAGTGACGGGTGTCCTACAAGAAAGCTCCCCTCTCCCCAATAAGGTGTGTAGTGCCAGGAATCCACTTCCCAAGGCCAACTTTGGCCTGATTACCCATACCTGGTAAGCCTCTCCCCTCAGCTTCTGATCTCCACGGTCTGTCTCTGTGCTTTCTTTTGCAATTGTAAGCAAAGAGTCCTAGAGAAAGGGGATGAGTTGTGTGCAAGAAACAATTAGACCAATGTGGTTGGATTGTAGATTGCATGGAAGGGACTAAAGTATATGAAGACTGGGAAGGTAGAAAGGGGTTATGAAGAGCCTTATATGGCAGAGGACTTTGTATTGAATCATGGAGGCAATAAGGAATCACAGGATTTTATTGAGTAGGAAAGTGAGTGAATGGGCAGACCCCTGCTTTAGAAAAGTCACTTTGCCAGCTGTGTGGAGAATGGATTGGAGTGGAGAGAGATTATGAGGCAAGGAAATGAGTTAGAAGGTTATTGCAATAGTCCATATAAGAGGTGAAAAGGCCTGAATTTAGGATGGTGGCTGGATGAAAGAAGGGTTAAGGTAGGAAGGACAATATTTGTCAGCAGATGTATAACAATAGTAATAATGGCTAGTATTTATATAGGACCTACTATGTGTCAGGTAGTTCACATATATTATCCCATTTTATCTTTATAACAACCTTGGGAGATAGGTAATATTATTATTCCCATTTTGCAATTGAGGAAATTGACATTAAGTGACTTCCCCAAGGTAACAGAGGTAATAAGTATCTGAGGACAGCTTTGAAATCAGATCCTGCTGACTCCAGGCCCAGCACTGTATCCACTTTACCACCTAGCTGCCTGGTGAATCAGAGTGAGGAGCTGAAGATGGTGCTGAGGTTATCAACCTGAGTAACTAAGAAGAGGATGGTGTCCTTGACATAATGGAGAAATTTGGAATAGGATGAGTATAAAGAGAAAGAAAACAAGTTTTGTTTTGGATAATAAAATATCTTATAAGAATTTCTGTGAAAGTATTTTTTGAGATTCTGGAATATTAAATGAGGAACAGTAAACACATTGTCCTTGAAGAAATTTCTAGCTCAACATAAACACACAGTTTTCAAAAGTAACTTCTAAGAACTGAGAAGAGGATTTTAAGCAATATGCCCAAATATTTAGGCTACATGTATTCCTGGACAGAATATGGAATTGGATTCCAAATAATGACCTCTCTTAGGCCCTGATGAGTTTGCTTGAACAAAAGGCAAGCAAGTTAATAAGAAAAGTTAGGCTTTTGGAGGTTAGCCCCAAATTCAAAACATGAGCATGATGGGGAAGTCGGGGAAAGGAGAGAGAGAGAGAGAGAGAGAGAGAGAGAGAGAGAGAGAGAGAGAGAGAGAGGAGAGAGAGAGAGAGAGAGAGAGACTACAATTGTACCAGCAAAAAAGTTAGATGTAGCTACAGTCTGATGTCCTGGTGAGAAGGGAGAGAAAGTACAGCTGGGCTGCAGCCCTGGCAGATAGCCCAGTCCATGATGGAAGTCTAATTGTATATCTTCTTATATTCTATCTACTACTTGTGGAAGAGAGTCATAAAAACAAAACTTTCCCTGGCCAACATTTCTGTAGTCTACTCCTCACCTTACCTTATGGATTGTAGGTAAAAATTGCACTTTATACATTCCAAGATTTATCCAGGATCTCTGTTTTTTACTGGCTTCATTTGGGGAATATTGTACCTTTCAAAGGGGCATGCCTCTTTTAAAACATGAAATGACTAGGTCTTTGCATAAGGAAAATCAGTCTGGTAGCAAGGGGTGAAGGATGGATTGGGGTCAGGGAGAGAATGTTTGTTAGGAGGCTATCAAACATCATCAAATCATAGTAATGAATATACAAAGACCTCACCTTGAGAATAGAGTAACAGTGAGAACTGAGAAGGAATAGAGGACAGCCCTAGCAGTGGTATTGAGGGTCAAAGGGTATGCAAAGGTTTATAGCCCTTTGCACATAGTTCCAAATTGCTCTCCAGTATGGTTGGATCAATTCACAACTCTACCAACAATGTATCAGTATCCTGAATTTTCAACATCCCCTCCAACATTTGTCATTAAATTTCATTTCTAAAAGAAATGATAAACATCTCATGTTCTGAGACCAGAGACAATTCTTTTTGTCCATTCCTCCTTCCCAGGAAAGCCTAGGGAATTATAGAGCTTGCACTGATCAGCCTGGAAGACCCTTTCCTTCATGTTTCTAGGCTTTGGGTCCCTATATCAAGTCCCAGTTAGAGTAGGTTGGGCTTGCCCTTCTGACTGGGACCCCAACAAAGCATCTGAGTCAAGAGACAGTGGAGAATCATATTTAAGGGACAAGGTTCCCTCCTACCTTACCAGTCTTCTAATACCTTACTCACCCCAATATGCCCTGCAATCCAATGACACTGGCCTTGCTATCCCTTACACAAGATACCCCATCTCCAGATTCTGGATGTTTTTACTGCATGCCTGGACTGTTCTCCCTCCTCATCCTCACTGCTTGCCTTTCCTGGCTTACTTCAAGTCCTGGCTAAAATCCTACCTTCTACAAGAAGCTTTTCAGATCACCTCACTCCCACCCCCACCAACCCCAATCTTGTCAATGCTAGTGTTTTCCCTCTGAGATTACCTCCAAGTTATCCTAGCTATATCTGGTATGTACTTAGCTGTTCCCTCAATTAGAATGGAACACCTTGAGGGTAGGGCTTGTTTTTTTTTTTTTAACCTTCTTTATATATCCAGAGCTTAAGCATAGTGCCTGGCACTTGGTAAGTACTTGATAAATGCTTGCTGGCTGCCTGAGTGACCTAGAGGCTGAGGTCAAGAAGAAATACCTTCCAAGCCAATGGAAATTACTCCATCTTTCATGGACTGGTGGTCCTTCTTCCTCAAAACATTCTACTGCAGATTTCACCTCTTTCCTCCTCCAACCCCAGGGCCCTTATATCCAGCTGGGTTTCTTGTTTTCTTTTTAGACTTTTTAACTTCTGGGTCTTTGTTTTTGCCCCCTTGAGTCCCACAATCTCTAATGTTTTCTCCCTGGTGCCTGTGGATGGCCCTCATAGGTTATAATACCCACCTTCTTTCTCCAGTTAAGCCCACCCCCTCCAAGTATTCTATTCTGCATCCCCTCAGATGGAATATTTTGTTTGCATTCTACTCTTTCACAGGTCCATTGAGGGCTTTGTAATTGTACTTAAACTGTTTTATATGTGCATGTTTTCCCTTAGTGAGTTTTTATTTTCATTGATAGGAGACATTGTCATTCAACACATGTTTACTAATCACTCATTATACATACATAAGCAGTGCACCTTTATGAGTGGTGGCTTGATGTAAAGGGGAGAGAGACTGACTGGGGACTCAGGAAGATCTGGATTCCAGTCCTGTCTCTGACACATACTAGATATGCTACCTTGGTGAAGTCACTTAACCTCTCAACGTTACTGAATCGTGACACTCTTTCTCCCAAGCCTAGAATTCTCTCCCTCTTTATTTCTGCCTCTTAGCTTCTCCAGTATCCTTCAAGCTCAACCTACCTTCTGTAGGATGCCTTTCTGACCCTTCCAGCTGCTAGTGTCTTCGTCTCTCAGATTACCTTCCATCTACTTTCTATTTCTTCAATATACCTCGTTATTTACATGCTAGCTCCACTTTTTACATTTTAAGCTCTTCGAAGGCAGATTTTTTGCTTTTGTTTATATCTTCGTTGCTTACCACAGTGCCTGACACATAGTCAGTGCTTAATAATAAATAATAAATATAATATAACATATATTATATACAAATATAATAAATAATAAATACATATTGATTCCCTAGGATAATTTTCTAAGACTGTAAGTTGGAGAACAGATGCTGTAATTCATTGAAAGGAGGAATTTCTTTAGTGAGAGTTCCCTACACTAATTACATTATAGGTCAGGAAAAAAATCATCCTAGGATGCTGTGCTGGGATCTGAAAACACAAACATATGAAATGATATCATTTCTCTCTTCTAGGAGATTATATTCTGTTGGGATTGGCATCAAAAAACTGAACAATGTACAATGGGTGAAAATTGGAAGAATCAGTTTATATGTGACTCATGGGAAAGAGGGGGAAACAGAAATGATTGGTGGTGGCTTCTCCTCCCTTGGAGGTCTCCAAGCAGAGTCTGAATGACTTCTTATGGGTATATTATGGGGTTTCCTTTCCCAATTGAGTTGGAATTGATGACAGTTAAGTCTCCTTCCAACTCTCAGATTTAGGGACTTTGTGGTTCCAATGAGGGGATTGAGATGTACACAGATCATATATCCAATAAATCCAATAAACATTTGTTAAGTGCCTATTATGTACCAGGCACTATGCTAAGTGATGTGGAATTAATTAATAAAAAGAAAGATAATCCTTGCTCTCAAAAAGCTTATAATCTAAGGAGAAATCCAGAGAAAGTGCTCATGAAAATGAAAAGGGAGAGAATGTGGTCCACTAGAAAGAATATTGACTCTGGAACGAGGGGACCTGAGTTTCAATGAATGGATCCCAATTCTGCTACTTTGTACCACTGTGACCTAGAGGAAATCATTTAATCTCTCTGGGCCTCAGTTTCCTTATCTACAAAATGAGGGTCATTGGACTATACAAGCTTAAGGAACGTCTTAGCTCTAAATCTCTGCTTCTCCCTGATGTGTGAACCTCCATGATTTTCCATGGGAAAGGTGGGGTGAGATGAAAGATCAGGGAAGGTTTCATAGAACATTGCTTTTTTTCTCTTTTCCCTGATCCCAACTGATCCTTGAAAGAAGAAAAGGATACTGAAAGAGATGAAAAGAAACACAGAGTATAGGGGATGCACGGTCGAAGCTGGCAGGCTAGTTTGATAAGACTATTGGGTCTAGTACAGACAGTAATGTGAAAGGAGACTGGAAAGGCAGATTGGAAGAACCCTGGAGACCTTCTGATCACAGGTTAAGGAGTTAATGTTTTATCCTATAGGCAATATGAAGTCTCTGAACATGATTGAACAGGAGACTGATGGTTAGACTTGTGAATTAGAAAAACTATTTTAACATTTGTGAGAAAGATGGATCAGAAGCAGGGAGACCTGTTAGGAGGTTATTGCAGATGGCTAGGTGATGAGAGGTGATAAAGGCTTGAATCTGGGTGGTGGCAGTGTGAGTAGACAGAAGGGAACAGATGTGGGAGATGCTTCAAAAGTAGCTCCTTCTCCTGCCTATAGAATGATGCTGCAGTGAGTAAGAGGAACTCAATAAATGTTTTTTACCTAACTTGAATTAATTGGATTATTATCCTCTCTCTGCCTAAATTCATTCTTAAAAGCTCTTATAGTTATTTGTAGTGATTACAGTAAGCTTCCACGAAGGGTCTTATCTTTCCTTCCCTCCTCTTCCCCTCTCTTTCTCTTTTCTCTTCTCCCCTCCCCTCTCCTATTTCCCTCTCCTTCCTCAACCCCCACACCCTAACTAATGTCACCCAAAGTAACAAGGCTTTAGGTTGGGTATGAACTTTATTTTTCTGGATAGGAGGAGCTTCTTTATGTGACACCCATCTGGAGAAGGGGCAACTTGCGGTATGGCCAGCAGCTTTTAATAGCTACTTTTTATTTCCCACTCAAGTTACCCTACACCCTACACATGTAAAAAGAAACTCGAGGTTCCTTTTGGTTGTAGGAGAGAAGCCTCCAAAGGACAAGGTTGAACTTCAAGCATCAGTGAATGAGTTATGCAAATAGGTTCTCTGAGACCGCATGAATGCTGCTCAATGATACTCTTCTCCTCAGTAATAGACTCTCTTTTGCCTATCCCAGGTCCCTGCCCCTAAGCATGCATCTAGATATTTATTTTTATATACCTTAATTACTAGCTTACAATACCTCCAACTCCATTTCCCAACCCTTCCCCCAAAGCCCAAATTATTCCATCTCACCTTCATGTCTCTACATGGGCCCACCAACTTATACTGCCCTTCTCTCTTGTCTATCAACCAATCCAGTCATGCTCCCCTTCAAAATTGAAACCCTACTCTAAAGTCATTTCTTCTTAATGGGGCAAATTGTGTCCCAGTTAGATGTAAACTCCTTGACACAAGGGATTGTTTCATATTTATCTTTGTATCTCTAGCATCTCATGCAGTACCTGGTACCTTTTTTTTTCATTGTTGTTTTCTTGTGTAGTTGTTTTTCAGTCATAAGCCTATTTGGGATTTTCTGCTAAAGACACTGGAGTGGTTTGCCATTTCCTTCTCCAGTTCATTTTACAAATGAGGAAACTGAGGCAAACTAGGTTAAGTGACTTGCCCAAGGTCACACATCTGGTAAGTGTCCGAGGCCAGATTTGAACTCAGAAAGAGGACTCTTCCCAACTTTTGACCCAGCACTGTGCCACCTAGCTCCCATCAGGTACCTAATAGATATTTAACAAATATTAGTTGAATCCAATTGTAATGAATTGAAATTTAGTTACTTCAACCTGGTGATCACACTTAGGAAGTTGAGACTCTCTTTAAACGGTGAGCTGATTTCTACCTATCATGATTTATCTGCAAGAGAAATAAAGGCAATAACTAATTAAAATGAAGTCTCAGACATCAAACCCTACTTTTCCTCAAATGAAAAAATCCCAACCATTGTGTTGATCTGCTGAGCTTGGACCCAAAACATTTCTTGATAGTTTGCATTTGGAAAGTAGTGAGAGGTTGCCTATCTCTCCCCCGAGCATTAGGGTCTTGGGCCACCAATTCCTTCTCTCCCTTTTCCTTTTTGGAGAGTTTTGAAGAGGCAGCTTTGGGTAATTTGTATACTCTCAGATTAGTTTCTCTGGTTGATGACAGGAAACGAGAGACTGAAAATATAATAAAGTGACAATCTTACAGTTAGAGAAGTGACCTCAGGGGCCACATATCTAACTTATACTAGAACATGTGACCACATATCTGATAACTGGCCATCGGCCTTTGCCTGAAGATCTCAAGTGAGCAGAAACCCATTGTCTATCATCATTATTCTTGGCTCTTTCCTCTTGGACCAAGTGGGTCAAGCCTGATGTCTGTGCCATGTGACACAATGTGACAGCCCTTCAAATACTAGAAGACAGCTTCCTGCTCTTCTCTGTCTTTCCTTCTAAATATTATAAGTTCTTCCAATCAGTTCTAATATGGCATGAATATATAGCTTTCCACAATTCTGATTGCTCTCCTCTAGTCACTCCTCAGCAGAACTGAACACATCAATACAGTGTGGTCTGGCCAGGGCAGAATACAGTGGACCCATCTTCTCTCTAGACTGAATCGGAAAGAGTGTAGGAGTACTTTCCTAAACCTTAAAAGTCAAAATGGGAGATCCTATGTGAACAGGAGTTATACAGATAGTATTAGGGTGCTGGGGCAGGGAGGAGGTGACTAACTATGGATTCATCAAAAGCTAACCAGAAATGAAAAAAAAAAGAAATCCTGTTGAGTAGATGAAGAAAGAATTGTTCCCTCAGCCACTAGAAGGTGGGGCTATAGGCCTTAGACGTAAAACAGCACGAGCTTTAAATAGGCTTTAAAGGTATGAGAAAGTGGTAGCAACACTATTAACTGAGACAGGGTATAATCACCCCATAAACACGTTTCTTGAGAGCTAATGCCTAAGGAGGAGATATCTTGGCTTGCCCAATGCTGGGGGAGAGGCAAATAGTAGGGAACATTGAAACATCATAACTGAAGATACTGGCCATGCTGGGAAGGATCCAGGGCACCTGCTGGAGTGGAGGGAGCCAAGGCCAGAGGATAGATTCCAGTGAATGATCAATCCAATTCAGTTCTGCATGGAGCAATGGACCCTGGTCTCCTGCTTGGCAGGAGCTCCACACACAGCAGTACCATTGGTCATGGACACTCTAGAAGTCCAAAAGGAAAGGTGGCTTATGGGAAAGGAAATATTTTGCCACTCTTGGATTTTAGTCCTATCTCTGTCCTTTGCTATGTTGTTCAGTCATTTCAGTCACATCTAACTCTTCATGACCCCATTTGGGGTTTTCTTGCCAGAGATACTGGAGCAGTTTGCCATTTTCTTCTCCAGTTTATTTTACAGATGAGGAAATTGAAGCAAACAGGGTTGCCCAGGGTCACAGCTAGTAAGTATCTGAAACCAGATTTGAATTCATGAAGATGAGTCTTCCTGACTCCAGATCTGGCACTCTATCCACCGCACCACCTACCTACCCTTCTGTGCCCTTTACTATAGAAATAAAAATGTGTAGATTTTGAAGCAATTTTAGTTTGAACGCTTGTACAAAGATCTGGTGTCTACCTTTGGTAGAATAAAATTCTCAACAATTCAGGGTTTCCCAAAGTGAACCTGGGCTCTTCAATAAATAAATGAAAAAAAAATTCATTAAGTGCTTACTATGTGGTAAACATTTTTCTAAGCCCTGGTGATACAAAGAGATCCCTCTGGAAGGGCGGGTAGTCTGGCCCCTAGAGGTTGCCTACTCACCCGAACCTTTTCTTTCTGCTCCTTCCTTTCACTTTTTTCGGCTCCTTTCAGATGGATGGATGGAAGGATGGATGCATTCAAGCTCACACTCTAATTGGGAAGATAATACATAAGAGAAAGTTCATCTGTGTGGCAGATGGAAAGGTCTGGAAGTCCTAAGGTTACATTGGAGGGGTAGATAGCAGGGTCCAATGGTCCTTAGAATTCAGAGATGGGGAACATGCGGCCTTGAGGCCACATGTGACCCTCTAGGTCCTCAAGTATGGCCCTTTGACTGAACCCAAACTTCACAGAACAACTTCTCCTCTTCCTCCTCCTTCTCCTTCTCTCCTCTTTCTCCCTCTTCTACTTTTTTTGATTCTCATTCTAATTCATTTTATCGCAGAATAAAAACTCTAACAAACTTCCAGCTAAATCTCCTGTAAAATTGAATCCTGGAAACCAGTTAGCAAAACAGCATCAAGTAATTTTTAAGACAGATAGCACAAAGGTTCTTTTTAGTTCCTTAGTTTACTGTACGTTAAAAAAAAAAAAAAGGATGGATGGACACTTTAACTTTAATATATCAGAACCAATGTCCATTATAATTGGGCCATGTTTTGCTGTCGTCATTTGGGTAATTGCAATCACTAATTGTGCATATTATGATTTTGGTTCTGGTTTTTTTGATCAGTATCACCTCTGTAAAGGTCTTCCCATGGCCTCTTTGAATTCTTCACCAGCAACAGTTAAATAGTATTTCTTTACTTTTACTATTACTATTAGATATTCAGTCATTTTTACTATTTTACTATTTAATATTTTACTATTACTATTAGATTATACTATTAGATATTCAGTCATTTTTCAGTCTTTGGGCAAATATTTTCTTTCTACCATACATAGCACTACTAAGCATACTTTAGTGCATCTAGGTCTTTTCTTGCTGTCATTATTTCCTTGGAGCATAAATCCAGCAGTGAGATTGCTGGATGAGAGGGCTTAAATAATGTTGTACATTTTCTTGTCCTTCCTTTTCCAAGCTATTGACTTTCTTTTGCATACCTCTCATTTTTTCCCCAATATTTCTTCTACCTCTCTTATTTGAATTTTAAAATCCTTCTTGAGCTCTTCCAAAAAGGCTTTTTGGGCTTCAGACCAGTTCATATTCACTTTTGAGGTTCCAGATATGGGTTTGTTGACAATGTTGTCCTTTTCAGAATTTCTGCCTTGATCTTCACTGTCCCCATAATAAGAATCTTTGGTATGTTTCTTTTTGCTCAGGGTGTTTGCTTATTTCCTGGCCTTGAAAGAGATTGAGCTCTCCTGCTGGGGAGCAGGGGGCACTGACCCAAGGTTCTTGTGTTGGGATCCCAGGACCTGGTGACTGGCTTTGTATGCTGCGGCCTCAGTTGCTGGCGGTTGGAGGCTGTGGGGTTCTGGCAGCTTCCCTGCTGTTGGGCTGGAATCAGCAACACTGAAATTCTAGGGGTAACGGCGGGTAGTCTGGCCCCTGGAGGTTGCCTACTCACTCTAGCCTTGCCTTGCCTTGCCTTGCCTTGCCATGGCTTGCCTTGCCTTGCCAAGCTTACATAGTTATTAAGAGTCTGAGGCAGAATTGGAACTTAGTTCTAATGTACTAACCAAGACCAAGCTCACACAGTTAGTAACAGTCTTAGACAGAATTGGA
>NW_020940527.1:21172364-21178271 GCF_900497805.2 Vombatus ursinus
CTTAGGCAGAATTGGAACTCAGTTCTAACTGACTTCAAGCCCAAACTAACACAGTGAGTAAGAGTTAGAGGCAGAATTGCAACTCAGTTCTAACTTACTCCAAGCTCAAGCTCACACAGGTAGTAAGAGTCTGAGGCAGAATTGAAACTCAGTTCTACCTGACTCCAAGCCCAAGCTCACAAAGTTAGTAAGATTCTGAGGAAGAATTGGAACTCAGTTCTAACTTACTCCAAGCCCAATCTCACACAGTTAGTAAGAGTCTGAGGCAGAATTGGAACTGAGTTCTAAGTTACTGAGTCAGAATTGGAACTTAGTTCTAACTTGCTAAAAGCCCACGCTCACACAGTTAGTAAGAGTCTGAAGCAGAATTGGAACTTAGTTCTAACTTACTAGAAGGCCATGCTCACACAGTTAGTAAGAGTGTGAAGCAGAATTGGAACTTAGTTCTAACTTCCTGTAAGCTAAAGCTCACACAGTTAGTAACAGTCTGAAGCAAAATCGGAACTCAGTCCTAACTTATTAAAAACCCAAGATCACACAGTTAGCAAGAATCTGAGGCAGAATTGGAAATCAGTTCTAACTGACTCCAAGCCGAAGCTCAAGCAGTTAGTAGGAGTCTGATGCAGAATTTGAACTCAGTTCTAACTGACTCCAAGCCCAAAGTCAGACAGTTAGTAAGAGTCTGAGGCAGAATTGGAGCTCAGTTCTAACTGACTCCAAGCCCAAGCTCACACAGTTAGTAATAGTCTGAGGCAGAATTGGAACTCAGTTCAAACTGACTCCAAGACCACGCTCACACAGTTAGTAAGAGTCTGAGGCAGAAGTGGAACTTAGTTGTAACTTAGTCCAAGCCCAACCTTAAAGAGTAAGCTAGAGTCCGAGGCAGAATTGGAATTTAGTTCTAACTTACTGAGCCAGAATTGGAACCTTATCCTAACTTATTCCAACCCCAAGGTCACACAGTTACTATCAGTCTGAGGCAGAATTGGAATTCAGTTCTAACTGACTCCAAGCCCAAACTCACACAGTTAGTAAGAGTCTCAGACAGAATTGCAACTCAGTTCTAACTTACTCCAAGCCCAAGCTCACACAGTTAGTATGAGTTTGAGGAAGAATTGGAACTGAGTTCTAGCTGACTCCAGGTCCAAGCTCACACAGTTAGGAAGAGTCTGAGGCAAAGTTGGAACTTAGTTCTAACTTACTCCAAGCCTAAGCTTACAGAGTTAGTTAGAGTGCGGGGTAGAATTGGAATTTGGTTCTAACATACTGAGGCAGCACTAGAACTTAGTTCTAACTTATTCCAAGAGCAAGATCACACAGTTAGTAAGAGTTTGAGGCAGAATTGGATATCAGTTCTAACGAACTCCAAGCCCAAGCTCACACATATACTAAGAGTCTGAGGAAGAATTTGAACTCAGTTCTAACTGAGTACAAGGCCAAGCTCACACAGTTAGTAAGAATCTTAGGCAGAATTGGAACTCAGTTCTAACTGACTCCAAGCTTAAGTTCACACAGTTAGTAAGAGTCTGAGGCAGAATTGGAACTCAGTTCTAACTGATTCCAAGCCCAAGCTCACACAGTTAGTAAGAGTCTGAGGCAGAATTGGAACTCAGTTCTAACTGACTCCAAGCCCAAGGCCACACACATAGTAAGAGCCAGAGGCAGAATTGGAACTCAGTTCTAACTGACTCCAAGCCCAAGGCCACACACTTAGTAAGAGCCTGAGGCAGAATTGGAACTCAGTTCTAACTTATTCCAAGCCCAAGCTCACACATTTAGTAAGAGTCTGAGGCAGAATTGAAAATCAATTGTAACTGATTCCAAGACCAAGCTCACACAGGTAGTAAGAGTCTGAGGAAGAATTGGAACTCAGTTCTAAATGACTAAAAGCCCAAGGTCTCATAGTTAGTAAGGGTCTGAGGCAAAATTGGAACTTGGTTGTAACTTACTCCAAGCCCAAGTTCACACAGTTAGTAAGAGTCTGAGGCAGAATTGGAAGTTAGTTCTAACTAACTCCAAGCCCAAACTTACACAGTTACTAAGACTCTGAGGCAGAATTCAATCTCAGTTCTAACTTACTCCAAGCCCAAGCTTACACAGTTAGTAAGAGTCTGAGGCAGAATTGGAACTCAGTTCTAACTGACTAAAAGCCCAATCTCACACAGTTAGTAAGAGTCTGAGGCCGATTTGGAAATTAGTTTTAACTTACTTAGACAGAATTGGAACTTAGTTGTAACTTACTAAAAGCCCACGCTCACACAGTTAGTAAGATTCTGAAGCAGAATTGGAACTTAGTTCTAACTTACTGTAAGCCCAAGCTCACACAGTTACTAACAGTCAGAGGCAGAATTGGAACTCAGTTCTAACTTATTCCAAACCCAAGCTCACACAGTTACTAAGAGTCTGAGGCAGAATTGGAACTCACTTCAAACTTACTCCAAGCACAAGCTCACAAATTTAGTAAGAATCTGAGGCAGAATTGGAACTCAGTTCTAACTTATTCCAAGCCCAAGCTCACACAGTTAGTATGAGTTTGAGGAAGAATTGGAACTCAGTTCTAGCTGACTCCAAGCCCAAACTCACACAATTAATAAGACTCTGAGGAAGATTTGGAACTCAGTTGTAACTGACTCCAAGCGGAAGCTCACACAGGTACTAAGAGTCTGAGGCAGAATCGGAACTCAGTACCAACTTACACCAAGCCGAAGCTTACACATTTAGTAAGAGTCTGAGGCAGAATTGGAACTCAGTTCTAATTTACTCCAAGCCCAAGTTCACACAGTTAGTAAGAGTCTGAGGCTGAATTGGAACTCAGTTCTAACTGACTCCAAGCTCAAGCTCACACAGTTACTAAGAGTCTGAGGCAGAATTGGAACTTGCTTCTAACTTACTCCAAGCCCAAACTTACACAATTAGTAACAGTCTGAGGCAGAATTGGAACTTACTTCTAACTTACTCGCAGTCCAAGCTCACAGAGTTAGTAAGAGTCTGAGGCATGTTTGGAACTCAGTTCTAACTTACTCGCAGCCCAAGCTCACACAGTTAGTAAGAGTCTGAGGCAGAATTGGAACTCAGTTCTAACGTAGTCCAAGTCCAAGCTCACACAGTTAGTAAGACTCTGAGGCAGAACTGGAGCTCAGTTCTAACTTACTCCAAGCCCAAAGTCACACAGGTAATAAGAGTCTGAGGCAGAGTTGGAACTCAGTTCTAGCTGACTCCAAGCCCAAGCTAACACAGTTAGTAAGAGTCTAAGGCAGAATTGGAACTCAGTTCTAACTGACTCTGAGCAGAAGCTCACACAGTTACTAAGAGTCTGAGGCAGAATTGGAACTTAGTTCTAATTTACTCGAAGCCCAGGCTTACACAGTTAGTAAGATTCTGATGCAGAATTGGAACTTAGTTCTAACTTACTTTGCATGGCCATGCTTACACAGTTAGTGAGAGTCTGAGGCAGCATTGGAACTCAGTTCTAACTTACTCCAAGCCCAAGTTCACACAGTTAGTAAGAGTCTGAGGCAGAACTGGAGCTCAGTTCTAACTTACTCCAAGCCCAAGCTCACAGAGTTAGTAAGAGTCTGAGGCAAAATTGGAACTCAGTTCTAACTCACTCGCAGCCCAAGATCACACAGTTAGTAAGAGTGTGAGGCAGAATGGAAATGTAGTTCTAACTGACTCCAAGCCCAAGCTCACACAATTAGTAAAAGTCTGAGGAATAATTGGAACTGAGTTCTAACTTATTCCAAGCCCAAAGTCACACAGTTAATAAGAGTCTGAGGCAGAATTGGAACTTAGTTCTAACTGACTCCAAGCCCAAGCTCACACAGTTATTAAGAGTCTGAGGCAGAATTGGAACTCAGTTCTAACTGACTCCAAGCCCAAACTCACAGAATTACTAAGAGTCTAAGGCAGAATTGGAACTTAGTTCTCATTTACTCCAAGCCCAGCCTTACACAGTTAGTAAGATTCTGAATCAGAATTGGAACTTAGTTCTAACTTACTTTGCAAGCCCATGCTTACACAGTTAGTAAGAGTCTGAGGCAGCATTGGAACTTAATTCTAACTTACTGAGGCCTAATTGGAACTCAGTTCTAACTGACTCCAAGCCCAAGCTCACACAGTTAGTAAGAGTCTGAGGCAAAATTGGAGCTGAGTTCTACCTTAATTTCCAAGTCCAAGCTTACATAGTCAGTAAGAGTCGGAGGCAGAATTGGAACTTAGTTATAAGCTACTTTCCAAGCCCAAGCTTACACAGTTAGTAAGAATCTGAGGCAGAATTGGAACTTGGTTCTAACTTACTCAAAGCCCAAGATCACACAGTTAGTAAGAGTCTGAGGCAGAATTGGAACCCAGTTCTTACTTACTTGAAACCCAAGCTGACACAGTTAGGAAGAGTCTGAAGAAGAATTGGAACTTAGTTCTAACTTACTCCAAGCAAAAGCATACAGAG
Organism: Vombatus ursinus; assembly: GCF_900497805.2. Taxonomy (NCBI): domain Eukaryota; kingdom Metazoa; phylum Chordata; class Mammalia; order Diprotodontia; family Vombatidae; genus Vombatus; species Vombatus ursinus. Next base: position 21,176,812 of record NW_020940527.1, read on the forward strand.
TTAGTTAAAGTACGAGGCAGAATTGGAATTTAGTTCTAACTTACTGAGGGAGAAGTGGAACTTAGTTCTAACTTAATAAAAGCCCACGCTCACACAATTAGTAAGAGTCTGAGGCAGAATTGCAACTCAGTTCTAACTTATTCCAAGCCCAAGCTCACACAGTTAGTATGAATCTGAGGAAGAATTGGAACTCATTTCTAGCTGACTCAAAGCCCAAGCTCACACAGTTAGTAAGAGGGTGAGGCAGAATTGGAACTCAGTTCTAACTTACTCCAAGCCCAAGCTCACACAGTTAGTAAGAGTCTGAGGCAGAATTACTAACTGTTACTAACTGTGTGAGCTTGGGCTTACAGTAAGTTAGAACTAAGTTCCAATTCTGCCTCAGTAAGTTAGAACTAAGTTCCAATTCTGCCTCAGACTCTTACTAACTGTGTGAGCTTGGGCTTTTAGCCAGTTAGAACTGAGTTCCAAGTCTTCCTCAGACTCTTATTAACTTTGTGTGCTTGGGCTTGGAATCAGTTAGAACTGAATTTCAATTCTGCCTCAGACTCTTACTAACTGTGTAAGCTTGGGCTTGAATTTAGTTAGAACTAAGTTCCAATTCTGCCTCAGATTCTTACTAACTGTGTGAACTTGGACTTGGAGTATATTACAACGAAGTTCCAATTCTGTCTCAGTAAGTTAAAACTAATTTCCAATTCGGCCTCAGACTCTTACTATCTGTGTGAGCTTGGGGTTTTAGTCAGTTAGAACTGAGTTCCAATTCTTCCTCAGACTCTTACTACCTGTGTGAGCTTGGGCTTGGAGTCAGTTAGAATTGATTTTCAATTCTGCCTCAGACTCTTACTAAATGTCTGAGCGTGGGTTTGCAGTAAGTTAGAACTGAGTTCTAATTCTGCCTCAGACTCTTACTGGCTGTGTAAGCTTGGGATTGGAAAGTAAGTTAGAACTAAGTTCCAATTCTGCCTCAGTAAGTTAGAACTAATTTCCAATTCTGCCTCAGAGTCTTACTAACTGTGTGAGCTTGGGCTTTTAGTCAGTTAGAACTGAGTTCAAATTCTGCCTCAGACTCTTACTAACTGTGTGAGCTTGGGCTTGGAGTAAGTTAGAACTGAGTTTGAATTTTGCCTCGGACTCTTACTAACTGTGTGAGCTTTGGTTTGGAGGAAGTTAGAATTAAGTTCCAATTCTGCCTCATTTAAGTTAGAACTAGGTTCCAATTCTGACTCAGACTCTGATTTTCTCTGTAAACTTGGGCTTGAAGTAAGTTAGAACTAAATTCCAATTCTGCCTCAGACTCTTACTAACTGTGTGAACTTGGGCTTGGAGTAAGTTACAACTAAGTTCCAATTCTGTCTCAGTAAGTTAAAACTTATTTCCTATTCGGCCTCAGACTCTTACTAACTGTGTGAACTTGGGCTTTTAGTCAGTTAGAACTGAGTTCCAATTCTTCCTCAGAC
>NW_020940527.1:21178281-21185149 GCF_900497805.2 Vombatus ursinus
ACTAAGTTCCAATTCTGCCTCAGTAAGTTAGAACTAATTTCCAATTCTGCCTCAGAGTCTTACTAACTGTGTGAGCTTGGCCTTGGAGTAAGTTATAACCACGTTTCCATTCTGTGTCAGACTCTTACTACCTGTGTGAACTTGGGCTTGGTGTACGTTAGAACTAAGTTCCAATTCTGCCTCAGACTCTTACTAACTGTTTGAGCTTGGGCTTGAAGTATGTTAGAACTGAGTTCCAATTCTGCCTCAGGCTCTTCCTAAATGTGTGAGCTTGGGTTTGGAGTCAGTTAGAATTGAGTTCATATTCTGCCACAGACTCTTACTAACTATCTGAGCTTTTGTTTGGAGTAAGTGAGAACTGAGTTCCAATTCTGCCTGACACTCTTACTAACTGTGTGAGCTTGGGCTTCGAGTAAGTTAGAAGTAAGTTACAATTCTGCTTCATACTCTTACTAACTGTGTGAGCTTGGGCTTGAAGTCAATTAGAACTAAGTTCCAGTTCTACCTCAGACTCTTTCTAACTGTTTGAGCTTGGCTTGGAGTCAGTTAGAAATGAGTTCCAATCCTCCCTCAGACTCTAACTAACTCTGTGAGCTTGGTCTTGGAATAACTTAGAATTGAGTTCCAATTCTGCCTCAGACTCTTACTAACTGTGTGAGCTTGGGCTTGGAGTCAGGTAGAACTGAGTTCCAATTCTGCCTCAGACTCTTACTAACTGTGTGAGCTTGGGTTGGATTCAGTTAGAACTGACTTCCATTTCTGCCTCTTACTCGTACTAAATGTGTGAGCTTTGGCTTGGAGTCCGTTAGAACTGAATTCCAATTCTCTTTCAGACTCTTACTAACTGTGTGAGCTTGGGCTTGTAGTCAGTTAGAACTGAATTCCAATTCTGCCTCAGACTCTTACTAACTGTGTGAGCTTAGGCTTGGAGTCTGTTAGAACTGAGTTCCAATTTTGCCTGAGACTCTTACTAACTGTGTGAGCTTGGGCTTGGAGTAAGTTAGAACTGAGTTCCTATTATGCCTCAGACTCTTACTAACTGTGAGCTTTTGCTTGGAGTAAGTTAGAAGTTAGTTCCAATTGTGCCTCAGACTCCTTTAACTGTGTGATCTTCGGCTTGGACTAAGTTAGAACTGAGTTCCAATTCTCCCTCAGAGTCTTACTAACTGTGTGAGCTTGGGCTTGGGGTTAGTTAGAACAGAGTTCCAATTCTGCCTTAGAAAGTTAGAACTAAGTTCCAATTCTACCTCAGACTCTTACTAACTGTGTGAGCTTGGGCTTGGAGTAAGTTAGAACTAAGTTTCAATTCTGCCTCAGTTAAGTTAGAACAAAGTTCCAATTCTGCCTCAGACTCTCATTAACTCTGCAAGCTTGGGTTCAGAGTAAGGTAGAACTAAGTTGCAATTCTGCCTCAGACTCTTACTAACTGTGGAAGCTTGGGCTTGGAGTAAGTTAGAACTAAGTTCCAATTCTGCCTCAGTAAGTTAAAACTAATTTCCAATTTGGGCTCATACTCTTACTAAATGTGTGAGCTTGGGCTTGGAGTAAGTTAGAAGTAAGTTCCAATTCCACCTGAGACTCTTAGTAACTGTGTAAGCTTGGGCTTCGTGTAAGTTAGAACTACGTTCCAATTCTGCCTCAGACTCTTACTGGCTGTTTCAGCTTGGGCTTGGAAAGTAAGTTAGAAATAAGTGCCAATTCTGCCTCAGTAAGTTAGAACTAATTTCCAATTCAGCCTCAGACTCTTACTACCTGTGTGAGCTTGGTCTTGGAGTAAGTTAGATGCAAGTTCCAATTGTTGAATTATTAAGGTGATTTAAGGAATTAATGTCGTTTGCTTTTACAATATGAAGAATTGTCTTTTAGTTTATTAATTAAAAAAATAGCAAGTTTCTGGTTTAGAATTCTGGCTACTTATCCTGTCTCCCTAGGCATTTGGTATATGCTAAAATTTTGCAGCCTGTAGTATAATATTTGCAAAGTTTCTAAAATATAGAAGAATGTTCATGAGTGTTTTAGTCTCGGCTTCTTAAAAATGAATTTTCTATACTTTCTGGAAGCAAGGATTGCAGTGAGCTAATCTAATAACGTTATTGTGAGCCTCTCCATTTCTGTCTAGTGGCAAACCAGTCATAGTTACATATGACAAATATAGTGGCATGTTTTATTTGCTTTTATTATTGCTCTGTGATATGGCATCTGTTTATAGGATAAACATTTCTGTTCTTTTCAGATTCTTTATTATGTAGTCTGAGAGCTTCTGTCTGACCTTTTCCTCTTTTGTCACAAAGGAAGTATTCATTCTTCTATAGACACTCTGGGCTATGTTTGGGCCCTACATTTTGTTAAATTTATGAGTTCTTCTTTGTATACTTTCTTTTTTTTTCTTTCTTTTTTTTTGGAGGGGTGAGGCAATTGTGGTTAAGTGACTTGCCCAGAGTCACACAGCTAGTGAGTGTTAGGTGTCTGAGGCTGGATTTGAGCTCAGGTCTTCCTGACTCCAGGGCTGGTGCTCTATACCCACAGCACCACCTAGCTGCCCCCTTTATATTTTCTAAATTGTTTGTTGTTCCTTATACTATTCCAACAGTATTCATTAAAATTGCTACTGCCAGGATGTTAATTGCTCTAAACATGTTATTTTTGAGTTTTAACTTGAGGATATCAATTAGTTTCTTCACATACACAGCCACAAATTGCTCCTTGATAACTTCTCAATACATCTTGCCTAGAGAAGACTAGGATATTTGTATCACCTTTGTCTATTGGTTCTATTTGTCCTCCTGACTAAAACTCAAAATGTTTAGTCTTTATTTTTTCTTAACATATTTTAAGAATTTTATTCTTTCAGGTCCAAATCACATTTTAATATCATTTGAGACATTTACCATGAGATAAAACTTCATCACCATCACCATCATCATCATCATCATCATCATCTTCGCCTTCTTCTTCAACAACTACAACAAATAAAAGCAGACCTATTAAATTTTTTATTTTTTTATTTCTTTTTATTTATTTATTTATTTATTTTATTAATTTTTTTGATTTATCAATAATCACTTCCTTATGCTTTTGAGTTTAGAATTTTTCTCCCCCTTCCTCCCCACCACCCTCCCCAAGATGGCACACAATCTGATATAAGCTATACATTTACATTCATATTAAATGTATTTTCACATTAGGGATATTGTAAGTAGAAATTAAAATCAATAGGAGGAACCATCAGAAAGAGGAAACAAAACTCAACAGAAGAGAAAAAAAAATAACAGTTCGACTTCCATAGTTCTTTCTTTGGGTGTGGATAGTATTTTCTATCACGTGGCCTCTGAAGATGTCTTAGATCCTTGTATTGCCAGGAAGGGTTAAGTTTATCAATATTAGTCACCACACAACGTGGCTGTTATTGTGTACAATGTTCTCTTGGTTCTGCTCACCTCACTGAGCATCAGACCATACAGGTCTTTCCAGGTTTTTCTGAAGTCAGCCTGTTCGTCTTTTCTTATAGCACAATAGTATTCCATCACATTCATATACTACAACTTGCTCAGCCATTCCCCAATTGATGCTCATCCTCTCAATTTCCAATTCTTTGCCGCCACAAAAAGAGCTGCTATGAATATTTTTGTACATGTAGGTCCTTTGCCCATTTGTGTGATCTCTTTGGGATATAGCCCTAGAAGTGCTATTGCTGGGTCAAAGGGTATGCACATTTTTATAGCCCTTTGGGCATAGTTCCAAATTGCTCTCCAAAATGGTTGGATCATTTCACAACTCCACCAACAATGCATTAGTGTTCCAATTTTCCCACATCTTCTCCAACATTTATCATTTTCCTGTTTTGTCATGTTGGCCATTCTGATAGGTGTGATGTGGTACCTCAGAGTTGTTTTGATTTGCATTTCTCTAATCAATAGTGATTTAGAGAATTTTTTTATATGACTATAGATGGCTTTAATTTCTTTATCTGAGAACTGTCTGTTCATATCCTTTGACCACTTATCAATTGGGGAATGGCTTGTATTCTTATAAATTTGACTTAATTCTCTATATATTTTAGAAATGAGGCCCTTATCAGAGAGACTGGTTGTAAAAATTCTTTCCCAATTTTCTACCTTCCTTCTAATATTAGTTGTATTGGCTTTGTTTATGCAAAAACTTTTCAATTTAATGTAATCAAAATTATCTATTTTGCTTTTTGTAATGTTCTCTATCTCTGGTTTGGTCATGAATTCTTCTGTTCTCCATAGATCTGACAGGTAAACTATTCCTTGCTCTCTCAGTTTGCTTATAGTATCAGCCTTTATATCTAAATCATGTACCCATTTTGACTTTGTTTTGGTATGTGGTGTGAGATTTTGATCTATGCCTAGTTTCTGCCATACTCTTTTCCAGTTTTCCCAGCAGTTTTTGTCAAAGAGTGGGTTCTTATCCCAGAAGCTGGGGTCTTTGGGTTTATCAAATAATAGATTACTATAGTCATTGACTACTGTGTCTTGCACACTTAAGCTATTCCACTGATCCACCATTCTATTTCTCAGCCAGTACCAAGCAGTTTTGATGATTATGCTTTATAATACAATTTAAGATCTGGAATGGCTAGGCCACCTTCCCCTGCATTTCTTTTCATTAGTTCTCTTGATATTCTAGACCTTTTGTTCTTCCAAATAAATCTTGTTATTATTTTTTCTAACTCTATAAAATATTTTTTGGTAGTTTGATTGGTATGGCACTGAATAAGTAAATTAGCTTAGGTAGAATTGTCATTTTTATTATATTAGCTCAGCCTACCCATGAGCAACTGATGTTGGAGGAGGCCTCAGAGGACTGAATTGGGGGCAGTTGTGGCGGTTTCCAGACTTCTCAACCCACGAATGAAGAAGACAACTTAGACGGTCAGTGGGAAAAGTCTGTGACTGTGGTGAGAGAGGGAGCTAGGTCTCAGCCACCCCTGGGGTAGCAGCTGGCTTCTGAGCTTCTGGCCCACAGACTGAGGGGGAATCGAGTGGCTGATCAGAGGGAGATTACAAGGATCTCTTTGCCAGGGCTGAGGCAGGAATCTCTTGCTTTGCCTGTGCTTGGATCTGGGTCACAGTTCTGAGGGGCGGTCCTGGAGGTAGGAGGAGTGCTGGTCTGGTGGAGCTTGTTGTGGCAGTGGAGAGGAAACACCATGCCCCTTATCATAGCACCTTGGAAGAACTGACACTTTTCAGGTGCCTAGAAGTATCTCTGAAAACAGCTGTACAAACCCCCGAAGCTTGGAACAGTACATTCTCCACATTGGAAACAGACTCTTACCTTAACAAAGAGCTAAAAACTCAAGTAATTGGTTGGGTTCATGAGCAAGCAGCGCAAAAAGTCAGACTATATTATCTTACTTTGGTGACAAAGAAGATCAAAACATACAACCAGAAGAAGAAAACAAAGTCAGAGCTCCTACCTCCAAAACTTCTAAGAAAAATATCAATCAGTCCGAGGCCTTGGAAGAGCTCAAAAGGGATTTTGAGAAGCAAGTAAGAGAAGTAGAGGAAAAACTGGGAAGAGAAATGTGATGCAAGAAAATCATGAAAAGCAAGTCAACAGCTTGCTAAAGGAGACCCAAAAAAATACTGAAGAAAATAACACCTTAAAAAATAGCCTAACCCAAATGGCAAAAGAGGTCCAAAAAGCCAATGAGGAAAAGAATGCCCTAAAGAGCAAAATTGGCCAAATGGAAAAGGAAGTCCAAAAGATTACTGAAGAAAATACGTCCTTAAAAATTAGAATAGAGCAATTGGAAGCTAGTGACTTTATGAGAAATCAAGACACTGTAAAACGAATCCAAAAGAATGAAAAATTAGAAAACAATGTGAAATATCTCATTGGAAAAACAACAGACCTGGAAAATAGATCCAGGAGAGCGAATTTTAAAAATTATTGGACTAGCTGAAAGCCATGATCAAAAAAAGAGCCTAGACATCATTTTTCAAAAAATGATCAAGGAAAACTGCCCTGATATTTGAGAACCAGAGGGCAAAATAGAAATTGAAAGAATCCACCAATCACCGCCTGAAAGAGATCCCTAAAGGAAAACTCCTAGGAATATTGTAGTCAAATTCCAGAGTTTCCAGGTCAAGGAGAAAATATTACAAGCAGCCAGAAAGAAACAATTCAAGTATTGTGGAAACACAATCAGGATAACACAAGATTTAGCTGCTTCTACATTAAGGGACCACAGGGCATGGAATATAATATTCCGGAGGGCAAAGAAGATAGGATTACAACCAAGAATCACCTACCCACAAAACTGAGTGTAATTCTTCAGGGGAAAAAAATTATCATTCAGTGAAATAGAGGACATTCAAGCATTCTTGATGAAAAGACCAGAGCTGAATAGAAAATTTGACTTTCCAATGGAAGACTCAAGTGGCACATGAAGAGGTAAACAGGAAAGAGAAATCATAAGAGACTTATTAAGGTTGAATTGTTTACATTCTTGCATGGAAAGATGATATTTGTAACTCCTGAGACCTTTGTCAGTATTGGTGTAGTTGGAGGGAAAAAATTATATGTATGTACATATATATATATATTATATATATAGATAGATAGATAGACAGATAGATAGATAGATAGATAGATAGATAGATAGATAGATAGATAGATAGATAGATAGATGGATACATAGAGGGCACAGGGTGAGTTGAAGATGAAGGGGTCATATCTGGAGAATAAAATTAGGGGGTGAGAGAGGAATATACTAGGAGAAGGAGAAAGGGAAAGGTAGAATGGGGTAAATTATCTCACCAAAAAAAAACAGAAAAGAAAAGGCTCTTACAGCAGAGGGGAAATGGGGGAAGTTGAGAGGGAATGAGTTAATCTTATTCTC
>NW_020940527.1:21185159-21212659 GCF_900497805.2 Vombatus ursinus
TAAAAAACACATGTTTAAAAAAATGTTTTCACATGCAACTGGGAAATGAGAAATACAGGAAATGGGGTACAGAAATCTATCTTGCCCTACAGAAAAATAGAAGGGGAAGGTGGGGAGAGATAGCAGGGAAAGCAGACTAGGGGGAGGGTTATTCAGAATGCATGCCATCTTGGGATGGGGGGAGGGAGGGGCGAGATGGGGTGAAAATTTGGAACTGAAAATCTTGTGAAAGTAAATGTTGAAAACTAAAAATAAAAAAAAGAATTAAAATCTAAAATAAATAAATAAATAAAAGATGTGCAGATTTTCACAATCTAGCCAATAGCTCACAGATGCTCAGATTCCTTAGGAGTCTAGCCAATATGGCGAATCTTCAATAAACTTTGGTTTTGGCTGAAATAAATAAATAAATAAATAATTTGCTTAGTGTTATAGTGCGCTATGGGTTGGTCTCAAAAAGCTCGGAGTCATGTTTGATACAATTTCATGGACAGAATGTCCAGCTCTAAAGCTTTTGTCATGGTGACTGATGTAACAGAAGGGAGACATTTTGACAAGATTGTGTTTGACAAAACGCAGTCACTGATCGTTCAACATGTTAGGTATTGTGGTCTTCAACTTCAAGCAGCTTGCAGCTCTAATACTAACCAAATTTAATTCATTTAAAAATAAATCTTTTCAGGAGAGGTAGTATGGAGAGGTAGAATAGAGGGCCTTGGAGTCAGGAAGATCCAGGTGTATGTATGCATAAGCATATGTATATGTATGTACATACATACACACACACATATATACATATGCATATATAATTGTATAAATGTAGATATACACGTATATCAATATCTGCATGTAAATACAGATAGGTACATATATATGCATATATACATATGTATGTATATATGTATATTTTTTGTGTATATATGTATATGTATGTATACATGTATGTATGTGTGTATATGTATGTGTGTGTGTGTGTTTGTGTGTGTGTGTTACTCTAGGCAGATCACTTAACCTTTTGGTACACGAGGCAAGTCTTTTAATACTACAAGGTTCCAGTAAATTGCCCAGATGCATCAGCAAAGTGAAATCTTTGAGTCTAAGAGCATTTTATTGAGGCAGTTAGGTGGAACAATAGATAGAATAAATTATTTGTAAAAGGCTTTGTAAATCTTAAATCATTATCCCAAACATTATCCCTAACATTGATGAAATTATAGGTTCAGACATCATCATCATCATCATTGTCATTGTAATCATTTGAATAAACTATAGGTTTAAATCTAAAATGCCAGACAGAAATTATGTAAGCAAACTAAGTTATGCCTAATACATTATTATGTTTCTAAAATAACCAAAGGATACTAAGAAATTAGCTTTGCCAATGTGTTATTCTTTTTCCAAAAATTTCCTTTAGATTTCTAATCAGTCAAAATGTTCCATGTGTATTCAGCAATATGGAAGTTGCTATACATACCGAGAAAGAAAACTGAACCTGGTTAGAACTTACTTGTGTTCCTCTATTCTTTTACTATTGGAAAAACCACAAAGGTGTGGCAGAATATACAGGCATCACCAGAAGTTTAAAAAAGGAAGTTTAGATAACAGAGTAAGTTCCTCCTTACTGGATGATCTTTTTTTTCCTCAGAATGAAAATGAACATTAGTCCATATTCAAAGCACACTTCTACCATGCACATAGTAATTGCTCAAAAACTATTTATTGAATTGAAATAGATCCTTCATGCCAAATCTAGGAAGGATTTCCAGTCTTTACCCTCTTTTATCTCTTGGTGACATTTGATTTGGTTGACCATCCTCTCCTTTGTCTTCTAATTCATTGTTTTTGTTTTGACACAGTAGACAAACCTAAATAAACTCAACCCTCTACAATATATAATATATAACCCCGTTGTATATATGTAATATATATAATATATAACCCCACACCCAAAACAGCTAAGCAAAGCAGTATGAAAGTGTAATTATGAGCTTGATTTGGAGAAATTTTAATATAACATTGAAACTATACAGAGGAAGATTAGCTCCTGAACTAGGATGACACACAGATTTGTGCAACATTCCATATTTTTGTAAAAAGATAACTAAAACTAATAGTGCATATAACTTTGCACTTTTAAATTTTACTATTTGTGAAAAGAAAGCAAGAAAAGGTACTTTAACTTTATTAAGTTAGTAACAACTTTGTCTATTGTATTTGAACTGAAATTTGTTGCTGTTTGACATTATTTTTATTTATATAGTTGTAGCATGAGTGTGTGTGTATATGTGTATGTATATGGTGTGCTTTACTCTAATTAGTTCTTTTTAAGTTTATTTTATCTCCAAATATGATCTACCTAAAATATTTCCAGGTTTTCTGAAAGAAATTAATTCACCCCATTCTTCCTTTTTAAAATAACATTTCCCCCAGTTCCATGTAAAGATAATTTTTAACATTCATTTAAAAAAACTTTTGAATTATAAATTTTCACCCTCTCCCTCACCTCTTCCCTCCCCGAGACAGTAAGCAATTTGATATAGGTTATACGTGTGCAATCATCTGCATTACTTCTTACAAGTCTTCTCACATTTCCCCGGATTGTCATACTCATTGCTCCTTACATTTATATATCAGCTTTTTCTCAACTGTTGGGCTTGTAGATTGTTTTGTTGTTCTTTCCACTTACATTGTTGTCATTGTGTCAATTATGTGTTTGATATCATCACTTGACTTTATATGAGTTCATAATACTTAAGTCTGCCTGCCTGTGCTTCTTGTATTCATCACATTTGTTGTTTCTTATAGCATTCCATTTATGTACCACCCTCCAACTGATGGACAGCTACTTTGTTTTCAATTCTTTCCTGCTACAACAAGTGTTGCTATGAATATTTTGGTGTATATGGAACCTTTCTGTTTTTGTTTTTTGTCATTAACCTCTTTGGGGCATGTGTCTGGCAGTGAAATCTTTGAGTCTAAGAGCATTTTATTGAGGCAGTTAGGTGGAACAATAGATAGTATAAATTATTTGTAAAAGGCTTTGTAAATCTTAAATCATTATCCCAAAAATGTTCTAAAAGACAGTATACTTTTAATTTATTAAACTTAATATAATAAATGCTTAATAATGTGACTGATAATAATAATAATAATAATAATAGCAATGATGATGATAATGACAAAGATGATGATGTCCATTCCCAGAATGTTAGTGTTGATTTGACTACTCTCTGCAGAGCTAGATTTGGAAGGTGGGATTAGTGTCCATGCATTTTGGCATGACATAGATATGACTAGGAAGTGTCATGGTGGGCCTGGATATGGTGAAAATAAGCAGTATCCAGCTCACTAGTCAAGTTTGAGTTCCAGGAGGAAGAGAAGGCTGATGTGAGAGTGGATATAATGATCAAGGGGGAAAACAGAGGGAAGAGAAAGGAGCTGAATGAAGGTAGAACCTTGAGGATTACCTCCTACTCTGCCTCTCCTCAGATATTACCTTTTATCTACTCTGTGTGTAAATATTGATTTATTGTAAATTTGTTGTAAATATTGATTTACTTATTGTAAATATTGATTCAATGATAGAATGTAAACTCTTTGAGCATAGGAATGATTCAATATTTTTTCTTTTTATTCCCAGTGCATAGCATATTCTAGTTACTTTAATAACATTGATTGATTGATTAATCAGTACCAGTCTTCTGTGGTTGGAAAGAAGAAGAACCATCAAAGGAGTAGTTAGAGAACTAAGAGAACCATTTCTCTGAAACCATAGGAGAAATAAGTTTCCAGGAAGAGTGGCCAATGGTGACAAAGGCTGCAAAGAGGACAAGGAGGGTGGAGGCTGAATGAAGTCATTGGATTTGGTCATCAGTGACATTTGAGAGAAGTCTTTCAGTAGATTGATGAGACTAGATCCCAGATTGGTGAGAGAGTGGGTAGTAAGGAAATAGAAGCAGATAGTATAGACTACATTTCCAAAGACATTTGGCCATAAAGGGGGAGAGAGATATGAGACAATAACCGGATGGGGTAGAAAGGAGGAGGAAAGGTGTTTTTTTTTTGTAGGATTAGGGAGATAGGACTGTGCTTGTAGTCAGATAAGAAGTACTCAATGGAGAAGTAGAGATCAAATAATAATGACTATTATTAGGTAGATAGAAAGAAGTCAGTGAAGAGGGAAAGGCTGAAGATGCATGATCAGGGGAAGGGGTACATTTTTCCTAAAGGAAGTCAAAGGGATCAAGGGCACAGAGAGTGTAAATCCTTAAAAGGAATGGGATCAGCTCTTTCACTGAGACAACATAGAAGGAGGAGCGGGGGTGGGAGGATAACATGAAAGATAATTTTAGAAAATATTTTGAGGAGTTGTCTTACCATGAGCAACTGAGTTCAAAAGATTCTCTTGGTTTGACTCCTTTGGGCTTTATCAAACATGAAGACAGAGGCAAGTTATTCATCTCTAGAAGTCCCATATGGTTCCCCGGGCCTCAGGAATATTTCTAACTTCAGAGGGAACAACAGCTCAGATGTAAAGTTTGTTCTACATAGATTAGTTCCATTGTTAGAGGCAAAGAATCTGCCTTTTCATGGGAAGGAATTTTATGCCTCAAATACAATCAAGGATTCTGGAAAAGGATCACGCAGGAAGGAAACTTGACTCAAGTTCTGCCTGATTCAGGTAGTGATTAATGTACACAATGATGTTTTTCTATTCTGGGGTAAAATATTAGACATAATCCCACCCTGGGTAGTATGCACAGAATTGGAGAAGATGTAATGGCTCCCATCCTGGATCTACTTCCACATCAGGAGGGAAATAAAAGAGTTGGGAGAGCTTCTGAAAGCAGAATTCAATTTTGTTAATGAAATAGGCTTGGTTATCTGTAGTACATATAGAAGGGGGTTGGTAGAGAGGAGGGGCTTGAGGTCTGAAGAGGTTGGAAATGGTCAAGGTGGGAAATGGAGTCAAGAATCCATGAATGTAGACTATGAGGATTTCTTAGCAACACTGAAGGCCCAGTTGAGGTTGCTGAACAGAAATATATAATTTGGGCAATGAGTAGGATTCGGGGACTTTGTCCAGTGATACTCAGTAGCCTGAGAAGTCACCAGGGTTCTCCTGAGGTTTAGCAGGTTGTCTGGGCATGGCAGAAGGTCCCAAGTTTCAGGAATTTCAATATGATGGTTTTTGAATTGTTAATACTAATAACATTTATAAGAGTGTTTTGAGGTTTGCATGATGCTTTTCATGTATTATCTCATTATCATATTATCTCATTATTCCCACACCAACACTGTGAGGGAGGTGTTATTATTATCCCCATTTTACAGATGAAAAAGCCCAGGTTGATTAAGGGACTTGCCCAGGTTCTTATAGCTAATATGTATCTGAGGCTCCAGTATGCTATCTGGTATACCATCTAACTGCCACGTTAAAGTGGCAGAGGACAGAGTAGAGACTGAATAGGATGGCAAATGAAGCCAGAGCAATGGAGGTGAACCCAGAGAACAGGGCCAGAATCAATGGACTGGAGCTAGTCCCTATTACTGTCAAGGCTACCACCCTCCTCTTCGTCGCCCAAACTTGCAACATGGATATCATCCTCCACTCCTCTCTCACCCCACTCCCAGATCCAAACAGTTATCACGTCTTGCCATTTCACCTTAGTAACACCTTTTGTATACGCCCCCTTCTCTCTTCTGACACTGCACCCACCTTCGTGTAGGCCCTCATCATCTCATACCTAGACTATTGTTGTAATCTGCTGGTTCTTCTGCGTGCTTCAGGTCTCTCCCTACTCCAATCAGTTTGTCCTCCATTCAGCTATCAAATTGATCTTTCTAAAGGGCAGATTTGACCATGTCACTCTCCTATTCAATAAATTCCAAGGTCCAACATTAAATCATACATTTGGCCTTTAGTGTCCTTCATAACATATCCCCCTCCTATTTCGAGTGTTCTTATACCTCAATCCCCTCTAATTTGTGGTCCAGTGACACTGGTTTCCTTGGTGTTCCAGAAGAAAACACACTCTCTCTCTAGCACCTTTATATTTTCACTGGCTGTCCTTTATACCTGGAACCCATTCCCCCCTCAACTCTACCTCCTTGTTTTTCTAACTTCTTTCAAGTTTCAGCTAAAGTCATACATTCTGCAAGAAGCTTTTCCCAGTCCTCCTTAATCTTAGTGCCTTCTCTCTGAGACTATCCACAATTTATCCCGTCTATATCTTGTTTGTACATAGTTGTTTGTACGTTGTCTGATCTCCCCTATTAGATTATGAGTTCCTTGAGAGCAAGGACTGTTTCTGTTTCTCTTCATTTTTATTTTTGTTTTTGCCTTTCTTTGTATCTCTAGCTCTTAGCACAGTGCCTGGCAAATAGCTCATTGTTGCTCAGTCATTTTCAGTTGTGTCTGACTCTCTGTGACCCCTTTTGAGGTTGTCTTGGGAAAGATACTAGTGGTTTGCCATTTCCTTCTCCAGCTCATTTTACAAATGAGGAAACTGAGGCAAACACACTTGAATGACTTGCCCGGGGCCACACAGCTAGTAAATGTCTGAGGCTGGACGTGAGCTCAGGAAGATGAGTCTTCCTCACTCTAGGCCTGGCGCTCTATTTGCTGCACCACCTAGCTGCCCCTGGCATGTCATAGTCCCCTTATAAATGCTAGTTGATTGAGTTCATGATGACAACAGAGAAGATTGAGTGTGAATGAAGTAGTGGGGGAAGCTGGAGATGAAGGGTTAGCATGTCAAATCTCTGGATCTTGGAATTGATCGAGCACCGTAGTAAGACCGACAATGTGGCTATGCTGGTGTGTTACTGACGTGGTAGGAACAGGGAGGTTATTGCTGGTCCTTTACCTAAGTTAAGTTAGTTCATGTTCAGTGGTACCTCCACCTTCTCAAAGAATAATGTTTGCCATTTCCTTCTCCTTCACATGCTAAGTCTACTATTACTGGGTGCTGGTTGTTTTCCCCTCAGACATGCTTTTCAGTATTATTATTTTATTTCTATTTTCACTTTCACCATCCTAATTCAGGTCTTCGTTACTGCAAGTCTAGTTTCCAGTAACAATCTCTAAGCTAGTCTTTCCTATCTTTGTCTCCTCCATTGTACCCACCAGTTCCCCTGATTCCCTTATAGGGAATCCTCTGCCCTTTCAGGGCAGGAACATTGTCTAATCTAAAATTTACATCTCCTGCAGCATTCTGCATATCATATATCCATACTAGATGTGAGCTTTATTTTATTGAGGAACATACACACTTTTCAGTAGTTAGGGCTGGCCTCTTGAGTCTAGCAGATCTGTTTGTGTATGGCAAATGAATAGCAGTTAGATCTGACAGAGAGGACCCAAGCACATTCTACTTCCCATATTTTATGAACTACTGCTTTGTTTTTGGCATTCTGACTCTACTACTGCTTTTATTTTTAATCTTCATTTAATGAATGTTCTGTTTATGAGTAGTTTCCTTCATCTCCTACTGGTGAAATGGAACTCTTTACTCATAACAAAAAGAGTTGCTACAAAACTCCTCCAAATCTCAGTTTCCTCATCTGTAAAATTGTAATAATATTGTTTTCACTAATTACCACACGGAGGTGCTGTGAAAGAAAGTACTTGCAGACTGCATAGGGATAGGAATAGGGGCTGGAGCTATGATTTTTTTAATATAGGGAATTCCCAGATAAATAATATATATGCCATATAAAATGCCATATAAATGTATCATTACCATTATCATTCATTTGTTAGAGACAACAGCGGTGTTGTGGATAGAGAATTGGTCTCAAAGTCACATCTTATGCCTACTGCCTCTGCAACACTGGATAAGTCACTTAAACCTTTCAATTCTATAGGCTAATCCCTAAGACTGTAGGTGGATGAGAAGGTGCCAACCTGCATTAATAGTTTCCTAATCAGGAATTTCCCTTTATTAGTGAAATCACAGATCCAGCTTTTGTCCTTATTATTATTTGTTAAGAGGCAATGGTAGGACAGTTCAGTAGTGCAGTGGATAGAGCACCAGCTCTGGAGTCAGGAGGTCATGAGTTCAAATCTGGCCCCAGACACTTAACTAGCTGTGTGACCCTGGGCAAGTCACTTAACCCCAATTGCCACAATTTCTGCCCCCCCCAAAATAAAAAAGGCAATGGTGATATGGTAGAAGAGAACAGGCCTTAAGAAGGCCTGATTTTGCAGAATCTGCCACTTACTGGTTATATGATTTT
The DNA here is from genome assembly GCF_900497805.2 of Vombatus ursinus. Lineage (NCBI taxonomy): Eukaryota > Metazoa > Chordata > Mammalia > Diprotodontia > Vombatidae > Vombatus > Vombatus ursinus. The sequence goes on from NW_020940527.1 coordinate 21,193,401, forward strand.
GGGAAACCTACTGTCTTCTGAGTCTCAGTTTACTTGTCTGTAAAATACTGTTGACTCATAGGGTTATTGTGAGGAAAGCACATTGCAAATGTTCTTACATTGGAAACACTTCACAACCTGTCTCCTTCCTACCTTTCCAGTTTTCTTCTGCTTTACCCCTCTCGTTGTGGACTGCAATCCAGCTACACTTGCCTAATTTTTGTTTCTCATGCATGAAACTCATCTCCCAGCTTTTTCAGTGCATGTCTCCTTTGCCATGAATGTTCTCCCTTCTTATCTCCACCTGGCTACCTTCAAGATCCAGTTCAAATCCTACCTTCAGTCAGTCAGTAAACATTTTTAAAGCAGGTGTCTACTATGTGCCAGGCATTGTACAAAAAAAGACAAAAAATAGTCCTTGTTCTCCTTTCCCATTCTCCAGGGGTGGGGAGCCTGTGGCCTCGAGGTCACATGTGGCCCTCTAGGTCCTCAAGTGCAGCCCTTTGACTGAATCCAAACTTCACAAAACAAAATAAATTTGGATTCAGATTCAGGCCCTAGCCTCATTCACCATATCTCCTTGCTAGTGCCTTCCCTCTGATACTACTATCCATTTACATTGTATATGACTTATAGGTACAGAGTTATTTGCATGCTGTCTCAATTAAAATCTTTGAGGGTAGAGATCATTTCTTAGTTTGTTTTGTTTTGTTTTTGTTTCCCCAGTGCTTGGCGCACAGCGCCTGGCACATAGAAAGCTCTTAAGAAATAAGTAAATAAATAAATAATAAGTAGATAAACAAGAATTAAGTAGGCTGACTGACTCCTGAAGAGTTATGTGCTCTACTCCAGTCTTCCTCTGACTCTCCATCTTGCTGTGGAGATGACCTAGGGATCTCCAAGGATTCTTCAGCACAACTGAAGCCCTACCAAGTTGGAAAGGTGTGGAATATAATATGAACCCAATAATCAAATTATTTGTTGGTCTGGTCTGAGTACCAGCTTAGTTAAAGTCAGAGAATCTCAACAACAGTTTGGCCAGAGCATAGTGGATTTTTAAGTCACAACAACTATTTAAAAAACACTCAGAGCACTGGCCCTAGAGTCAGGAGAAACTGAGTTCAAATCTGGCTTCAGACACTTGATGTTTACTAGCTGTGTGACCCTGGGCAAGTCACTTAACCCCAATTGCTTCACAAAAAAAAAATCAACCAAAAAAACCTCAGAAACAAAAACCAAAAATAAAGCACTCTGCCAAGTCCCAGAGAGTTTGTGATCTGTCTTGGTAGAGGTTGTACCCACACTAATGTAATAACATATTTCTGAAGAAAAATGTCTTAGAAATATGGGCTATTCTTGTCACAATCACTACTATTGTTAATGATGGCTTCCTTCTAAATAGGACATGCTCAAGCATCTTGGGTCCTCCTGAACTCATGAGTAGTCATTCATGCTTCATTAACTCTAAGAGGAGAGAAGTCATGAGTCTTCAGATTAACTTCTGCTATTTTTAGGAAGTAGATGCAAATCCAGCATCCCTGGCCAACTTTCATTTCAAAGAAACATTCTTGTTTTGACAAGCTGCCTACTTATTTTTGTGCCCACTTCCTCTTCCATAAAGCAAGTTTGGGGGGGGGGGAGAAATGTGTAGAAATGGAAAGTCAAGGTAGGCTTCTGCATAGGCTAATTGGAAAGAAAGCAAGAGCAGAATTTCTCATGTACTTCTATGAGCTGCTCTGTGGAAGGGTTCTTCAAGGCTGGCAAGAGAAAAGAGCTTCTTTTTCACTGATACCAGGAAGTTTCACTGTGGGTAATGAATGCTATAATGATTTCATGGCCACAGTGTGGTAATGATCACGTCGAGGTCATGGGAAATAATCCCTGCCCTCCAGGCTTTTTTATTTCAGAGCAAAGCAGGAAAGATAGACACAGAACCAATGATTGTTATCTATTTGTGCATGAATTTTATCTTTGAACTAAGAGGGAAGACAGTTTCAAGTGTGAGAATGAGTCCATAGTCCTTGTGTATGGTTTGTCCTTTGTTCTAGGAGAGGACCATGGCTTTACCAGGCAGCAGGGCATTGTGGGCAAAGCATTGGTATCAGGAGGTAGGGAGGTCACGTAGGAGGTTATTGCTACCCAACAGAGAGCTGACAATGCCCTGAGCTAGGATGAGTAGGAGAGAGAGAAGGGTTTGGATGTGAGAAAGGTCATGGAGGTAGCATCAACAAATTTTGACAACTAATTGGCATTAGCAGTGACGGAGAGAGCAATGACTAGGAGTACTCTGAGGTAGGTGACTGGAAAGATGTTGGTATCCTTGACAGAAATAGTGAAGTTAGGAAGCATGGGGGTGAGGGAACTGAGGCTTAATTAAATGAAGTCACTTTCTTAAGGTCACATATATCAGAGCTAGGAGTATAACTCAGGGCTTCCGACTCTCAGGCTAATGCTCCTTATTCTACACCATGTTACCTCCATCTTCGATGGTTCTAGTCTATCAAGTTGTAGACCACTGTTAGACAACATGCTCTTTAGCTACTTATTATACCCATGATTTGTTGAAGTTATTCTCTGTACTTGAAACTAGTAATATGTCATTTAAATTACTGATAAATAATCAGTAATTGTAGTTACTCATAGGATCATAGGTTTAGAGTTGGAAGGGACCATTCTTAGTGGCCATCTAGCCCATTTCCCTCATTTTACAGAAGAGGAAACTAAGGCCTAAAGAAGTTAAGTGACTTGCCCAGTTATGTAGTAATTAAGTATTTGAGGAAGGATTTGAACCCAGGTCTTTCAGACTTTTAAGTCTATCCTATGCTGCCTCTCTAAAATAATTCTTTAAAGTTTTCAAAGTTCTTTACCCACATTTATTTCATTTGCTCCTCATAATAGCCTTGTGAGAGAGGTTGTGCAAGAAACTGAGGATCGGAAAGGCAAAATGATTTGTCCATTTGTTTCATGGGTAGTAAGTGGTAGACCCGAGATATGAACCAAGGTCTTTTGCTCCAAACTCCTCCTCCCAGAATCACTAGCTCTCTTGAAGGCTTAGGTCAGGTGCTTTTTTTTTTTTTACAGGAGTCCATTTTGAAGTCTCTATGTTGTTAGTACTATCCCCCAAAGGACCTCATGTTAACTTTGTACATATTTTGCATTTACTTATCTATGCACGTGTTGTTTCTCCTCAGTCAAATGCAAACTTCCTTAGAGTAGAGAAGGTTTCATTTTTATTTCGGGTAGTTTCTGGAACACTGTAGGCACTTAATAAATGCTTTTTGAATTGGATTTTTTTTACCCTTATACCATTGATTCAGGTTGGTGAAAACAGGTCCCTGTACCCAAAGAGAGAGAAGGGGGAACAGGGCCATGAAGATACAAACAGAAACATCTGATAATTACTGATAAATAACAATGATTAAAATTCCTGATGCCAAAGGAATTTTATCATCTTCTATGTTCAAGCTTATCTGACCTACTCATAATTGGAATAGTAAAAGTCAGCTAGAGTTTGCTCATCTTACATTGCAGGGAATCAAGATAAAAGTAGGGTCTCTTCTTTAATTTGGTTGTGTGAATTTAGCTTTAGACTCCTTCAAAGAAAGATTTAGAGAGACATTCACTTACTTTATCTTATTGGGGGCCTCTGTTGAAATGCTTTATATTTTAGATTGTAGATATTCTCCCCAGCAACTTGAAGAAGCAAATTTGGTGGGGTTGATGAATGCAGTGCCCATGCTAATGTGTTATAGAGCCAAGAAATATTGATTTAACAGAACTGAGTGTCAATGTCCTTGGTAAGATAGAGATCATTTTCCAGATGAGTTTACCAAGCGAGTCACGTTGAGCCTGCTTTTATAACCTGCCTTCAGAATGGAAAAGAAACGTATTATTTTAAGCTACACTGAAAAATGGATGTTTTTTTATCATTTATTCATTAAATTTACAGGCTGTTCTCACTATCAGGGCCTCTGGGCAATTTATAACCATGTATATTACAAGGAAAAAAACACCAAGAAAAAGATACAATTTCTATGTGTTGAGGTTTCTATCTGAAAACATATAAGGTGACATAGTGACAGAAGAGGAAATCGATTTTTATCTTTAATTTTATCAAACAGCCATTTATTCATGGTTTGGAGGGCATTTTTAAAAAGAATATAATAGATTTTCACATTTCATTGGTATTCATTCTGCATGAGGAAGATTTCTGTATATCTTTTTTCTATAGCAGCCCAGGAATAAGATTTTTCAGGTTCTAGAGATAAGAATTTCTTAAATCATATCCCTTAGAATTCTTCCAGACAACCAATCACTTTGTGGAAAATATGTGAAAAACTGGACAATCATATGAGAATTGTACATTTGGAAGAAAATTTAGAGACCATCTAGGTCAACACTGATGCCATGAAAAAATACCCTCTGCAATAATGTTATTGATGAAAGCTTCAACTAGTCTCTTCCTGAATACTTCTCAGGACTCCCTAACTCCCCCAAAGTGGTTTTCTCTTTGGATGGCTCTAATTGTTAGAAAATTCATCAGTATCTCAAGTCAAACTATGCCTTCCTGTATCTTTCCTCCATTGGTGTTAGTTCTGCCTTCTGGAGAAATTCAAAATAAGTCTAATCCTCTTTCAACATAGTAATAAAAAAAGCTATTCTCTCTTCCCCCTCCCTCCCATCCCCACTCCCTGCTCACTGTTCCTTAATTTGCTCCTCATATGACATGGTTTCAAGATCCCTTACCATCCTGGATACCTCACTATTCATATGTTCCAGTTTGTCAGCAGTGGGATGGAATGACCCTGGAATTGTGATTTCATTAGTATAGGTAACTTCCAAAGAGGAAGCTCCTTCCTCTAGTGCCTACTGGCAGTTTCTCTTTAACTTGTAGTCTTAAAGAGATGCCTGGGACACTGAAAAACTGAGTACCTTGCCAAAGACCCCTAAACCAGTATGTGTCAGATTTGCATTGTCACATCAGTCAGATCTTCCTGACTCTGAGGCTTTTTATAAACTATATGTAAGATATTTGCATGTGAGTCTGTCTAATATGTAAATGTGGCTATTAGGTCATATGGATAAATATGACCTGGGATCTGGTTGACCTCCATGGAAAATAGGAGGAAGGCCATGCACATTAGCTGGTGGCAGAGTAAGAGCAACCAAGATCTAGGGGCCACTGAGACTGAGGGATCTCTCCTACTTCAAGAGTGCTATCAGGCACTTGTGTCTCTCTACTGCCCCTCAAAAATTGCTTGTCTTGCAGTTCTAAGGGGTTCTGAACAGAAGAGGCCTCCTTAATTCCTCTCAAGGGGGAGGGAGACTCTTAGCTTACCATGATCAACTTTACTCCCTTTCACCAAAGGCTGGTTGTATAAAGGATCATCACAAATAGCAAATAGTGAATAAACCAGTTTAGCCAAGTAAAATAGTGAAGAGATGTCAGAGCAGCTATACAAATTAAAATAGATTAATCAACCAATATTTATTAAGCACCTGTTATTTACCAGGTACTGTTCTAAACAGTAGGGATATAAAAAAAGTGCCAAAAGAGAGTGCCTGACCTCAAGAAGGATACCCAGTAGTAAGGAAGATCATTGGCTGGTAGTGAGATAAAACTTTTCAACTCAACTAGAAAGAGAACAAATGATGTCCCCAAATGACTCTGCTCTCAGAGGTTGCAAATCTCCAGGATAGCAAGCACTGGAATTCAAAGGACATGATGGGGCAGAAGAGTTTCCAAGGACTCATCACAGTATCTATTCAAACATTTTTGCTTGCCTTTTGCAATTGCTTCTCTCAAAGTCTTGCCCCAAAGTCTATTCTCTAACAATCTCCTTTATGCAGGTCCTCAGTGATGCAGTTAGTGTTCTCTTGGTCAGTTGGAGTCATGTGTCTCCCCACATACCAGCTGTCCTTTGCAATTCCAAAGCTCTCCCAATCACCCTCACAAGTCTTCCTTCTCCTTCAGCTCAATTTCTTCTCCTGCTCCTTTCCCTATACAACCTTCTCCCACAGAAACCAGAACTGAACCGTCAACCTTCTGATGATGAGTCTCTTGGAATTTATCTCGGTTGGTCTTTAGACAACAACCATCCATTCCTTGTGTTTGACACAAAATATTGATGAACAAATCACCCTGTGTCAGGCACTGTTCTAAGCCCTACGTATACAAAGAAAGGCAAAACCAGCCCCTGTAATTAAGAGGTTCACATTCTAATGAAGAAGACAGCATGAAAATAACTAGGTACATGCAAGATGTATGCACAGTAGATGAGGGGTCCTCTGAGAGTGAAAGTCGTTAGTGGCTGGGGAAACCAGGAAAGTTCACCTGTAGAAGATGGGATTTGAGCTTAATCTTAGAGGAAGCCAGAGGCAGAGATGCAGAGGGAAAGCATTCCAAGCATGGAGGCAGCCACTTCAAAGGTACAGAGCCTGGCAATGTGTTGTTTTGGACTAACAACATGTAGCTCAGTGTAGCTGCATAGAGAGAAGTAAAGTATAAGGAGACTGGAAAGGAAGACAGGGCCAGGCTGTGAAGAACTTAAGAGAGGACATTATATTTGATCCTGGAATTATTAGGGATCCTTTTGAGTTTATTGAATAGAGAAGTGACATGGTGAGACCTACTCTTTCAGAAAACCACTTTGGCAGTTGAATGGAGAAGGGATGGACTGGATTGAATAGGGAGGGACTGCAGTGGAGAGAAACTTGAGCCTGTGTGTTTAGAGAATGGCCTTCAAAGGTCTAAATTGAGCTGGAAAATGTAGAAGATATTCATTCACTGGCTTTTGTAGCTTTCTGAATTTGGATTCCAATGCATTAAGGCTACCCTTTTATCTGGTACTCAGTGGAATAAAACTGTTGCCCCATGTTGAAAAACAGGTGGAGGAAAAGGGCTGCTTTGGGGGAAGCATCATATGAAGGAGTAGCCAACTTTAGTCTAGACTGCCATTTTAACTCTGAAATGAATGAGCTCTGTGTTTGCCCAGAGTTAAAAATATAGTATGATGAATCCTTTCTGCTGTCCCAGTCACAAGTGAACAAGCAACTTGTCATCCCATCTGTTTCATCTCTTGTGAAGTTGACAACATATGTGGCCTTTGTAGGGTTCTTTTAGTAACTGTGTTTGTTTGGGCATGTTTTTCCCCCTCTGGTGAGGACTCTAGTGAAAGGCATCATGACATCATGGCTAATACCTCAGTCTTTGATTGAAAGAGCCTGAGTTAGCTCTCATGCTTTCTAGCTAAGTGATTCTGACTCTGAGCCACAGCTTCCTCATCTGTAAAATAGAATCATAATACTTGCATTATTTACCTCACAGTGTTGTTGTGAGGAAATGGTTTTGTCAATTTTAATGTGCTCCATACACGTGAATTTATTATTATTATTTCTACTAATATCTCCTTAGAGTTATACATTCTTTGTATTTACCCATTCCTAAAGTGCTGTATAATTGTTGTTGCTATTATTATTATAATTTTCCCTCCTCTTCTTTAATGCCAAAAATGCTATCCTTCCCCCTCGTCCCCCCAAATGACACCATAATAGTAGCTCACTGCACAGCGGCTACTGCAGCTTGGTTCTGCTGATTCAGTTCAATGCCTCGGGGCTGATCCAGCCATCTTGTCTCAGCTTTGCTAATGGCCAAGGTACTGGTTCTTGAATAAGAGTGAAAACAGTTGTCAGAAGGGTTGTTTTACCTTAGTAAAAATGGCTGGGAATGGAAAGAGGTGCCAAGCACCTAGGGCTTCTGCCAACTGGTCCTATGTCCAGAAGTCTTAAAACACTCTGGCTGTTGCTTACTGTCTGGGGGTAGGGGGATAGAATTTGGAACTCAAAACTTAAAGAAAAAATGTTAAAATTGTTTTTTTCATATAATTTGGGGAAAACATAAAATATTACTTAAAAGCACTCTGGCTGCTTACTTCATCCAGATTACAAAGCAGCCAATTAATAAGATCAAAATATGGTAGAATTTTGTCATCTTTACTCTGTTTATTGTTCGAGTTTGTAGGATCATTCCTATAGTTCCAAAGCAATTTAAAATGTATTTGGTCACATCATGAAAGACAATGTAGACATTAAAAACATGAAGGATTTTAGGCTTGGTCGAAACAGTAACTGCTTACCTAGTTCACTATTTTGTGTGAGCTGCATCTCTCATTTCTATGCCTTTGCACAGGCTGCCCCCTCCCCACCTCCTGTAATGTAAGGCATTCCCACCTCATTTCCACCTCTTAGAATCATTTTTATTTCTTTCAAAACTCAATTAAAGCAGTATGTTGTACCTCCCTGATCCCTTTAGCATCTAGTGTCCTTTCCCTGTAAATTTATTTTTCATGCATATATGCTATTCAATTACAATATTATTGGCATAGTGATCAACACAGAGCAGCCACTTAGCAAATGTTTTTTCATTGATTTATTGGTTCATTCATGAACATGTTTTTCCCCTCATAGAATATTAGTTCCTTGAGGGTCCTCTTGCTTTTTGTCTTTTGATTTTGAGTGTTGCCTAGCATAATGCCTGACACATAGTAGGTACTTAATCAATACTTATTGATTGATTGAACCTAGTGTTAAAGGCAGTTTTGTAGGGGCTGTGGTAGTTGCCCTTCATTTCTTAGATTACTAGCAACCTAGACCTGGAAGAAAATTTAGAAACTACCCTGGTTCAGTAGAGGACTCATGTCCATACCATCTAGCCCAAAGAAAGTGATTCCCTATAAACTTTAATAACCTGTTGTGTATCATCCATTCTATTTAAATTGACACTTTTCAAAACACCAACTCTTTGCATGGTACTAGCTCAGTTACTGGAGATACAAAGACAAAAATCTATCTCTGCCTTCTAAGAGATTACATTTTACTAGGGGGACACAGGACATACACATGTAAGTAAGTGCAAAATAATATAATTTAAGAAGGAAAGAGAACTCACATCTTGGAAAGAGTGATTAGATAAGGCCTTTAGTAAGAGGTGGAAGCTGAGATACGATTTGAAAGAAGCTAATAATTGTGTGAGGTAGAGGTAAGGCATGAGTGCATTTCATATGTGGGGAGTATTGACTTCAGGGAACAGACAGGTTAGCAGATCTGTTTGATGAGAATGGAGAGTGAAGGGAAGTAATAGGAAATGAGACTAGAAAGTCTTCCTTCAAATTTCAGTTCAAGTCCCACCTTCTGATAGAAACCTTTCCTTTAGTCTTTTAGTTTTTTATATTCTCTTTCTCTGTTTCTCTCTCTGGCTCTCTCTCTCTCTCTCTCTATATATATATATTGTTTATATAATATATATTTTATAATATATTATAACATAATATAATACAATAATGTTGTACATTATAATATATTAATATTATATAATATACATTATATATATCTTGTTTGTACATAGTTGTTCACATTTTGTTTCCCCATCATATTGTGAGTTCCTTGAGGGCAGATACCATGGGTTGTTGGGTTTTGTTTTGGTTTTTTTTGGCCTTTCTTTGCATCCACAATATTTGGAACAATACCTGGCACATAGCAGACACTTAATAAATGCTTGACTTGATTTGACTAGCTTGGAAACATATTGGGGAGGGATTTAAATGTTAGGCTGAGATTTTGTATTTTATTCTGAGGGTGGCAGGAAGCTTACTGAAATTTTTTAAAGAGTTGAGTGACTTGGTGTTTTAGAAATATCACTCTTTTTTAAAAAAAATTATTTGCTTTTTGGCAAGGCAATGGGGGTTGAGTGACTTGCCATGGTTACACACTGTCAAGTGTCCGAGGTCAGATTGGAACTCAAGTCCTCCTGACTCCCAGGAAGAAGCTCTATCCACTGCACCACCTAGCTGCCCCCGGGAAATATCAATCTTTAAACTATGTGAAGGATCATTTGGATAGTAGAGAACTTGGAAGCAGGGAAAAAAGTTGGGAGGCTGGTGCCATAGTGTAGTAATAATTCATAAAGTCCTAAACTTAGGCAGAAGTTCTCTGAACAGAGAGAAGCAGACAGATATGGGAGCTGCTATGGAAATACAATCCATAAGAAATGGTATTGGGCATTTGGAATTGGGTTGAGGAAGAACTATGGAAGAGCAATGACCAGAGCTCACCTAACCTAATCAATTCATAGGGTAAGAAGTTCTTTGATTTTATTACTATGAAGTAATACTTTTTATCAGTCATAAAACTTTTTTTTCATGTTTTGGATCTGTGATCTCACTGAGCTAGGTACTTCCTCTAAGAGAACAGATTATAGCCCATCACTGCTTTTTCATCTGGTGCAATTTTTTTTTTTTTTTTTTTTTGTAATTGACAAACAATTGACACAACAAAATATTATATTAAATTAATCTTTCAGTAAGTTGTGTGCCTCTAGTGTATACAGTCATCTGTGAAAAGTCTGCTAGCTTCCTTCTAATTTTCATTAACAATGCCCTTGATGGGTGAATAGAAACAATCTAAAAAAAGATTCTACGGAGAAAGTAAGCATAAGTCAGGACTTCCATACGTGGTCCCAGTGCATTTGTGGCATATTTTCTTTGTTTTCCTTTAAAACTCCAATTTTCTACCTGGAAAGACTCACAACTGATGCTGAGTGAAGTTAACAGAACTAGGAGAACATTGTACACAGTAACAGCAACATTGTATGATGACCAACTTTGATAAACTTAGCTCTTCTCATCAGCACAGTGATCTAAGTCAAATCCAAAAGTCTCATGATGGAAAATGCTATCCACATCCAGAGAAAGAACTGATGGAGTCTGAATGCACATCGAAGCACACTGTTTTCTCTCTTTTTTTTCTTTCTCATGGTTTTTTCCTTTTGTTCTGATTCTTCTTTCACAACATGACTAATGTAGAAATATATTTAAAAATAAAAATGAAAAAATGAAACTCAAGTTTTCTGTTGCAATTATGCCTCCAAAAAGTAGTGCAAGTCCTTTGGGCTTTAAGCCCAAGCATGCAAAGTCAGTGATGTGGCTTAGTGAGAAAATAAAGGTGTTAGATAAACTTCATGTTAGAAACTATCTGCAGTCTCTGTTGGCCATGAGTTTGGTGTTAATGAATAGAGATTCTTTATGTCCACAAAGAGGAGAAAAGTACTTGTAAAAGTGTTCATGAATCCCCTCCAAGATCCACTCTAGAAAGTGCTAATGTAACCTGTGAAGTGTGCGATGAAGGAATTGAAAAATAAAATTAAAAAAGCAGCTAGGTTTCTGAGTACATGAGATGATGGTCACCACACCCTCTTGCTGGTGCTCATGCTGCCCAAGGAGATTCCTGCCTCCCCTGTGTGCTGGCTGAGTGGCCTGGCACCGTGCAGAGAAGCATGGTGGGGCTGGAGTTCCAAGCCCAAATGGGGCATTTCTTTGGGAAACAGTTCAACCAAGGACCAAAAAAAGAGATTAACAATGGCAGGTTGGCACTTTGCCTTTTTCACCTCGGAGTTCTGACATCTCGGCCCCTTCCCCTCCTCTTGTCCCACACTGCCTCTCCTTCCCCTGCATTCTATAGGCTATTGCATGGTTACTGTGTTAGGAGAAGTGCATATTACTTGAATTAATGTCTTGTTATAATGAAATGTATTCAGAGAAGGGTATTTTCAACAATCTCTGATGGTTGTAGGAACCTAACCCCATAGGTTCAATGTGTTAGCATTCAAGTTTTTAACTTTTGCACCATTTTGCCCCCATGAAAGTTGAGGATTAACTGTGTAAACACAATATATATATATATACATTACATATCTTCTATATATACATATGTGTGTATAGACATGCACATGCATATATACATATTGATATATAATACATTCATGTGTGTACATAAATCTATATATGCATAAATATATCAAACACACATATATGTATGTGCATATGGTATCTATCCATACATGCATAACTGAATATATAAGATCATCAAAATTATATGGTGTGCCTGGTTTTAAGCTTTAAAAAACTGCACTAAGACTTTTGGGATACTATGTATATGTATGTATGTGTATGCACACACACAAATATATATATGTATGGATGTAAGGATGTATTTTATCTCATTTGATTCATACAACCTCCTTGAGAGTTAGGTTTTATTATTCCCATTTTACAGATGAGCAAATGAATGGTCAGAGAATATAGCTGACTTATCCTGAATCACTTAACAAGTAAGAGTGAGGTAGGATTTGAACTCAGTTTTCTGTTTGACTCACTGTGGCACCATGTATATGTAAATATATACGTGCATCGATGTATGTGTAAATGTATATATGTATACACACACATACATACACACTCAGAGACTACAAGGTTTTGTAGAAGGAAAAACAAGTTGAGGGAAGGTAAACTCAGGAACTGTCCTAAGCTGAATATCAGAATAGCACAGATGATTGACTTGAAGCAAGGGATATAAAAGAATAGATTTACTTGGCTTATAAGCCTAGAGTTGTTGATCCCAGAGTAAGGATATGTGTCGATAGTCATATTGTTCCTGCCTCCCTCCATTTAGAACACCTTCCAGTCTTTAACTTCTATGAACTTAAATCTTCCTTGTCCCAAGATTGTCTCTACTCACTTTCTCACACTGCCAGTTAGATCAAGTTACTCTTAAGAGGCAATAAGAGTGCCATCTCCAGTCATCCTGCTACTGGACCTAGGTGGCTCAGGAGGAGAAAGTGGTGACTTTGCATAGCCCTCCCTCACTTAAATCCAGTTCACTTGCATGTCCTGGCATCACTTCCCTGATGTCAGGGTCCTCTTGGAGAATGAAGCACAAACAGCAATAAGAGGAAATGTAATGTAGTGGAGATAGAGCTGAGCTCAAAGCCAGAGTGACCTGGTTCGGGTCCCACGTCTGCCATATTGGCTTCATGACATTGGGCTAGTTATTTAACCTCTCCTGTCCCTAGGCAGCTCTGGAAGACTATATGTCGCAGAGAAAGTACCAAACTGTGCTGGTGGAAGAAGTTTCCTTTTCCAGTGAAATGTCTCATCCCTCACCCTCCTCCTACTCTAGGATGACAAAGAACAATCTTTGCCTTTGACTCATTATAGCTTATATTGCTTTTACTCTTTACACCTTTAGATTCTTATATACAAAATGACTCAAATGACTCCTTTGTGCATTTTTGCAAAGCTTCCTTTCGAGTTAATTTAGTGAAGATTACCTTGGAGGTCAGAGGGACCAGATGGCTTTGAATCTGAGGATATTGGGGCACAGTAGAGTGAGAGACTACATTAGTTCCAAACTAACACTGAAAATACAGAAGCTAAAATTCAAGACATGGCCTTGTAAATGTATCAATATCATTATCATATTTATTGATTCTCTTCTTTGCCCAGCTATCTTAACCATTTAATCTCACGTAATTGGGGGTAATACATGTCTGGAGTCATACTGAGTGAAATCCTATACTTTTTATTGATTCTTGAAGCTAAAGGCCAGAGAGTCCTGCAACAAGATGGTAATTTTATTTATTTTTTTCAAAATAGGCCACTTGCACTGAGACATGGATCAAGAAGACTTCTCAAAGGAGCAAGAAGATGTATCTAACAAGACAGATTGCAAAGCAAACTCTGGTGATCTTTTTCAGCCCGAACGCCCCCAGGGAGGGCATCCCCAATGCCCCACTGCCCTGTGGGAGATGCTAGAGAGGCAGTTTCTGGAATATACACAAGAAGCTGCTTTGCTCAACCCAGAGAACCAGCAGAGGATTTTGTTAAGGCTTCTCCCTCTGTTCCTGAAGGTCGGTATTCTTATTTTTGGAACCTGATGAGAGTGGGGGACAGTTTTAGAAAGAGACACAAAAGTAATTTCTGAGAGTTGTAGTCCCCAGGATACATATATGCCATCCATCAAAGATGCCTACCTTCCTGGAATGCTCTAAAATGTATCTTTTTATGTCAATCTTTTGTCTGAGTATTGATTTGAGGGTTGTTATCGGAAAGCCATGGACTTAGATATAAAGCACTTTAGTGCTACTTTAGCAGGTGCTATTAAAGTACGGAGTTGACTACAGGAGTTGCTGAGTAGAGCAGGACATAGGGAGGATCTTCCAGCATTTTAGTGCCTGACCAGAAAAGCTCATTTAGTAAAAAAAACTTTGGTTAAAATTTCACTTAAGAATTGGCAAGGTATAGGATGGCCACAGATATGTTAGAATCCAACTTTCATCTCCATTTTATTTGAGAATCCAAAGGTTATTCAAAGTTTCTGGAACTCATACATAACAATAAAATTAGCATTATAGACATTCATGTTCTAAATCGTATGATCCCATAAGCATCATTTTGTGGAAAGGCTTTAAACTTTTTATATCAATTACTTTATTAATAGCTTTAATATATTTGAGAAGTAAACAAGGGACAAGCATTTGGATTACTCTTCCATTTTAACGGGTCAGAAAACTGAGACACAGAAAAGTATCTGAAGCAGAAAAAGAGCTGACTCCACAAACAAATTCTGATGCCAATTTCCAGGGTCACTGATATATCCATAACACATCAAATATAAATTATCTTGTGAAGTATATAATCTGTATTTGTGTTATGAACATTTTCTTATCTGATGGTCTGGTTTGGGATTTTAGGGGACTGAAAGACAGTCCACACTTAGTCTTCTTATCTAATATAGGGTGTTGATATTAAAAAAAAAACTTTCGAATGCTTGTTTAAATTTCATTGAAGTTTTAGATTGAAACTTTTAATAAAATGAAAGCATTCTTGTTTACCTCAAATCTCTTCTATTTGAAATGCTTAAATAATTATTTTTATTACAATTCTAATTTGTTTCACATTAAATGTATTTCATAGAAATATTTTATAAAGAAGTCATTTGATTTTATTACAAACATGTATACAGGAAGAAATAATATTCTTTACTTCTTCCTCTGCTGCCCCCATTTTTTCTTGTCCTGAGAAATGGAACAGCACATGTAAGTAAGTAAATAAGGAGAGACCAGCCTTGACCACCATAACAGGCTGGTTTCAAGAGCCTTGAGAAAGTCAGGGTTAGCAGTTTTTATATTTAAAGGTAGACCCAGAAAGGTGCTGTCCTTCCAAAGGCATCAGGCTGAGGAAGGAAAATCAACTGTGTAAGTACGAATATACCATATTGACAGGGGGTGGCACACCCTTTCCCACACATGGATATTTAAGTAATAGCTACCACAGACAGGGAATGTGCATAGGGCTCATTAATGAGGAAGCATGAAGGGGTAGAGGGACAACTAATACCTCAAAGACTGCAGGATGATTCTTCTGGTGATTTTTTTGTGCTATTCTTGGTAGATTTGTTCCTCATTAAATGTGGAGTTTCTGCTTAATGCTTTGCTCTACTTGACCTGTTTTTTTCTTGGGTGGGGCCAGATTTCTGTTAGGTGTGGGGTTTCTGCCTTACTGGGTTTTCAGTCTGCTAGGGCATAGCACTAGAATTTGCAAACAGATAGTTCTATAGTCAAAGCCACCACATCTGGCCAATAAAAGCCAAGAAGGGTGTATCCCAGGCAAGATTAAGTCCATGCCTGTCTATCTCTATGTCTGGGCCAAAGATCGAAACCTTGTGTTACAGAGAAGTACCTTAGGTTAGCAACTCTTGCATATCCGCAAGATCCTTTCTGTCTTCAGTATAAATTAATTTGAGCTATGATAAAAGGTAACATTAAGGAGGCAAGTTCCGCATTCTTGATCCACCTAGTTAGAGGGTAATAGAATTGTAGATTTAGAGTCAGAAGGAGCTTTATAGGCCATTGTGTCCAACCTCCTCTTTTACATATGAGGAAACTGAGGCACAGAGATGTTAAGCAACCTAATCAGCATCATAGAGCTATTAAATATCTGAAGTGGGATTCAAACTCAGATCTTTTTGGTTCCAAGCCCAATATCCACTACTCTACATTTGTTTTTAATATGTACATTTGTCAAGAACTTAGCCTAGATTATTTGGTGTGTTATTGTGCTTTTGCCAATGAAAACTCTTAATTCTTCCTACAATATTAATTGCAATTATAAGCAGAGTGAATGAAAAGGCAGACCTATGTGGGTAAAATATTGTCCACAGTTTGTAGAGACACCACATCCATCTTTGGCTGTTTATATTGGCAATGTGTTTCCTCCATGAAGTCTGGGGAGGTGATGACCTCGATCAACCATCATCTCCCCAAAGAAATTCCTTTTATATTAATAATTCAAAATTTATTTCTTTTCTGTCTGCCACTTCAGAAAAAGATATTCTTATTTCTGAGGTCTGAATTCACAGTAGTCACTCTGATTTCAGAAGCTAGTTTCAGACTTTCTATATGATGCTAAGGTGACCAGGAAAAAAAAAAACAATTTAAGAAAACCACAAGTTGTCTATAAAGTGTAAAAGTACCTTGATGACTTTTCCATTATAATAACTTTTTTCCTGAAATAACGCATCATTTTTAGACATATGTAGACACTCTTTTAGTCAGTTATCACTCTTTTTAATTCTTCTGATGTTTTCATGCTAGTTTATAAATGATCTAATACTTAAAATTATTTTCTGGCAATACAATTAGAATTCCAAGAATAGATTATCTGTTCATATCACTTTCTCAAAATGACAGATGCTCATACTTTGACTATTTCTGTAGAAAACACTTTCCTGTTTTCTGGTATGGTTCCGCAGTGACAATTCAAATAAGCAAATATTCTCTTTTGGAGGTTCTTTCTCACTTCTCACTGTGTCTTCTGCTTTAACACATTTACCTTCTTCTCCTTTTCCCCCTCTGCCCTCCTCCTCCGTAATAGGTGTCTTTATAAGGCTTAGAGGAAGGCTCTGAAACTACAGCAGCAAACCAGTGATAGAACTAATCCTTTCAGGAAATTGGTGACTTTTTGCTAATTCTTTTCTGAATAGTTTATTGTCTCTGACCCCTCCCCTTTACTATTTTTTCCTAAGGCAGCTTGAGGTCATTTGGCTCATCTTAAAGTCATAGGAATCATATAATCAAGAGAAGAATGGCCATCCTATGGAGCATGTGTGTGGATGCTCCATGGGATGGCCATTGTTAAATATATTTTTTGGTTTGGTTAGGACCTTAGGAGTTGTGTATTCCTACAGGAGCATTTCCAAAAGAGTTGTCACATAGCCTTGCCTCAAGGGCTTACAGTGACTGGATCTTTTTTAACCTATGAGATAGGTATTCTATTGTTGGACAATATTATTTGTTAAAATTTTTCTTGCATATTTAACACCCTAGTATTTTCTACCTGTCAGCTCTCATTCTATCCTTTGAGACCAAGCACTGTAAACTGGTAAAGAGACCCCTAAAATCTTTAGGTTTTTTAAATATGAGCTAATATCTAATCCCACCTCCTCCATCTTGTAGCTATTGGTTTTTGAATACTTATTTATTTGAATATTGAATACTTGGATATTTTATCTAGTTAGATTTACTTTATAATTTATAGAATAATAGATCAAGAGTAATAAGGGGCCTCAGGCCCATTTAACCCAGTCCTTTCATTTTACAGATGAGGAAAGTGAGGCCCCAAAAAGTTAAGTGACTTGCCCAAGGTCACTCAGGTAGCAAGCACCAGAAGTAGGCTTTTAGTCTAACCTCTCTGGCTCTAGAGCTGGTATACCTTCCACTGTTCATTGGATCTGATTCTGTCATCTACCATATTAGCTGTCTCTTTTAACTTTGTGTTAACTGAAAATTTGGCAAGCATGCCATTTATATCTTTATACAAAGCACTGATGGAAATGTTGAATCAAAAAGCCTTGAGGGGGAGAAGCCTGTGGGATGCCAACCCCCTCAGATGACAAGAGACGCAGCTTCTAGTTTCAGCTCTCCCACTAACTAAGCAAGGTCACACAGCCACTTAGTGTCGGAGTTTAGCCTAATGACTCTTATGCTCACTGACTCTGAGTTTCCTCCCATGCCAGAGAACAGGAATTAGACTAGCTCATTGGATCAGAGTTAGAATGGGAGGGGACCTTCCCAGATTATCATGTTCAACTTCTTTCATATTGCACATATGTGACTTATACAAGATAACACAAAGTAAGGCATAGAACCAGGTTTTAAACCCAGGTCAGATGTCTCTAAAGTCTCCTCCAGCTCTAACACTTAATAATTTTAATTTTATGATTATATACATACTGAGGCGGTTTGGAATCATGGTTAGAGAGCTGACTTCCAAGCCACAAAGACTTTTGTCTTGTATTCATGGCATAGCAGATAGAGACATGAATTCAAAGCAGTAAGACCTGGGTTCAAATCCCTCCTTGGATGCATACTGACTGTGTGACCCTGGCCAAGTCATTGCAACTTCTCAGGGTTCCAGTTAACTTTCTAAGACAGAGTTGCAGAGAAGGAGCTGACATATGTTGGCAGTTTCCTCATCCAGGAGGTCCCTGGACTGGGAAAATCACACCCTTCCCCACACACATCCTTAGAGGATGCTTGAAGATGTTGGTGTTTTTTGTCCTTCATTCTTGAAGAGGACCAGGACATCAGGAATGTGATGCCATGACTTGCAAGTGAAGTGGATTTAAGTGAAGAGGGCTGTGCAAAGTCAGCAGCCTCACTTTCTCCTCCAGAGTCATCTGACTCTAGCGGCAAGGCGTAGATCAGGATAACTGGAGATGGTCCCTGCTTGGGGATGAAAAAGTCAGAAAACAGGCAATGATAATGATAACATTACAATCATCACCACACTAGTATGTTGGTACATTCAATTATCCAGAACTAGAATTCCTCTGCCTTCTCACCTCCCAAGATCTTCCCTACATCCCTCCTGACTTTTCCTTGGGCATCTAATTTCATTTTTTTTGGTTTCCCTGCAAGAAATCAGCATGGGGCCTCACAAGGCATCCCAGTACAACTTAGATAATGTTAGTAAAGAGAAGTTCTAAGAAGTATTAAACCACATTTTCCCAGCATATAATCTCTTCTTTGGGGGCAAATTAGGCCTTTTTGGAAACTACATTAACTCTTTCAGGCCTCAAGGGTACCATTTGATAAATGATTATTTCAGTGTACAAAATGGTACCCTTGTGGTCTCAAAGAGTTAATGTGGCTTCCAGAAGTGCCCAACGTGCTCCCAGGAAGGAATTTGTGTCCAGGGAGAAGCTGGCTCAATTTACAATTACTGTTCAACTCACAGTGGCCCAGTTTACGTTATTGTATCATGCCTTTTACGGTCCCACTGCTCACTAGCTGCTACAAATACTCCTGAGTCAACCTACTGTAAATTGGTCTTTGAGGGGTTTGTAAGTGCATGGAGTGGGCAAGAGTACTTGTTAGAAAAATATCA
>NW_020940527.1:21217659-21277548 GCF_900497805.2 Vombatus ursinus
TCCATCCCTTTTTCATAATCAAGTTCCAATGCTACCTCCTCTACAAAGCTGTCCCTAGCTAAAACAAGTTTCTCTTCCTTCTAGTGTCTTGAGCACTTTGTTTGGGAGTTTCCTTTGTTCCATCATGTTCTATCTTCTGGCAAATTTATTTTTAGACATGTCTCATGGAAGGATTGGTTAACACACGAAGAGCTCACATGATAGAAAATAAGAAAGAGAGCAGAATACATCTCATCCTAACATAAAGAAATAATCACACTTCACATTTTTTCATATGCTCAGACAAAGAAGCAACAAATAATCTAAATAAAATTTAGATCTTGCAAAAAGTTCTGTTGGCTTATTATATGTTGGATTATGATTTCTTAATTGTCATAAATGACACTGAGGACTTTTATTGTATGATAACTTGGAATAATTACACAGATCACCAGGACTCAAGTGCAATATAATTCATTATAAATTCTGTTACTTATCTATAATACATTTAGAGGGTCTTCATATTATGATAAGCTGTGGTTCATGTAATTAGTGTCTAAATCTAGTACTGGTTTTAATGTTCTGCTACAGTAGAAGGTAAGCTTCCTGAGGGCAGGAACCATATCATTTTCTATCTTTTTGCATAACGCCCAGTGCCTAGCATAGTGCTATTGTACAGGGGATTCTTGATCAAGTGAGGGTTGGACTATATGGCCACTGAGGTCTCTTCTGAGTATAAGATTCTGATTCTTGCTAATAGCATACACCTAATAAATAAATTATGGAAACGGCATTGTTTGAACACCAACATACCTTTGGGAGGCCATCGATTTACTAAATGTTTTGGATGGTACAATATGACATCTGGGAAAAAAAGGAGCAGTAATCATCATTCTTGTGCAAATCACGTAACTTCTCTGAGGCTTAGTTTCTTCGCATCTGTTGAAATGGGGCTAATAATTCACCTTGTCTTGCGTCATTCAGAGGGTTACCATCAGTAACAAATAAGAAAAATGTAGGAGAAAACAATTTGGTAGATTTTAAAATGATACAGAAATATTTATGTATTCAAAATATCACTCCTTACAATTTGAGTAAAGATCCTTTGACTACTGGAATCATTAACTCACACTCACTGTGTCCATCTTTTTTTCTAAGTCTCTGGACCATTGACAAATTCATTAAAGATGTAACGTATCTTTATTAAGCCCAGAAAAATAATTATTTGGGATGGGGTGGAAGCATAAGCAAGTACATTGTTCCTAAAAAGTGATTAGCAATAGACAGTGTCATTTTTTGTCTTACAAATCATGCTCAGCAGTTATCAGTTCTATGTACTTATGTTTAATACTGTTGTAACTTTCCCATATAGTTTAGAAGACATGTTAAGGTTTTAAAAGTGATAGGGAGGGCAGTGATTGATGGTAACACCTTGGATCCTGGATAATAATTCAAAATGACTTTAGTAAGTTGGAGAAATGGTTTAAGTCATTAGAGGACTAATGATGATATGGGATTCACCATTAGATATGATTTGCTGTGACAGTTCATGTTTGCTTAATTTTTTTTCTTGCAAGACTTGTTACTTCTTTAAGGAAAGAAGTTATTGGGAAGTGAGAATGGTATAAAAAAGCATAACATGTATTTTTAAGTGGTAAGATAAATGTAATACAATTTAGTGAGAACAAATTCAAGATAAACCATTTGAAGAGAAAAAGAAGAAGATATACAAGGCAATTGTATGAATGCAATACAGTGGAGGTTTGATTATGTAGGAAGAGAGTTGTGGTGCCTAGAAGAGTGTCTCGTGTGTAATAATTAACCTTTAATTAATATTGGATAATCTAGGGTATACCATGGCTTCTCACCATTAATTAATCAACAAACATTTATTAAGTGCATACCATGTGCAAGGCACACTATAACATCTCAGAGATACAAAGAAAACCAAAAACAAAACATCCCTCCATCCCTGCCCTTAAGAAACTTACATTCTAATGAGGGAGACAACATGTTTACAAGTAGGTACATTAAGATATATATATGCACACACATATACACATATATATTGAGTAGATGAGAAGTAACAAGAGAGAAAGGCATAATTATACATAGTCTTATTTTTGAAAGGAAGCATATAAAAAGTATAGAGTGTAGGAAATGTGTGGTCTTTTTCCATTAATCAGTCAATAAACATTTATTAAGTGACTATTATATTAATAATCAGGCACTGCGCTGAAGATACAAAAAGAGACAAAAGACAGTCCCTGACTCAGAACTAAAGTCACTGACTAAAGAGTATTGGAAAGAGGTTGTCCAGGCTATTTCCAGATTTCAGGCAGCAGAAGAGATTAGGCTAGATACTGGATTTGGAATCAGAGGACCTCAGTTCAAATACCTGCTCTGCTGCTTGCTACCTATGTGACCTTAGACAATCCTTTAACTTCTCTCTGCCTGCATTTCCTCATCTATAAAATGGCAGGGTTGGGATGGATGACTTTTGAGGCCTCTTCTAATTCTAAAAATATGATTTTTGTTGAGCATGGGAAGGGGCTGAATAATGTGGTTGCTTTTTTTTGTCAAAGGAAGAGGAAGGTTTCATGGATTAGGTTTTTAAATTTTTTATTTATTTCATTAAATATTTCCCAACTACATGTAAATTTTTTTTAACAATAATTAAAAAAAATTGAGTTCCAAATTCTCTCCCTCCCTCTCACACCTCCCCCCTCTTTGAGAAGGCAAGCAATTTTATATCAATTATACTTATGAAGTCATGTAAAACCTTTCCATATTAGTCATGCTGTAAAAGAAAACACAAACAAAATAAAACAATAAAAATAAGGAGTAAAAAGAGTATGCTTTCATCTACATTCAGAGTTCATCAGTTCTGTCTCTGGAAATAGATAGCATTTTTCAGGATTTGATTTCAGGCGTTTGGAAGGGAATGTTGGGAGAGTTCAGCTGAGTGCTTTCTCTACTCCACCATCTTGGGTCCTCCCCCGGAAGTCAATCATGGCTTGTTTTAACATGTTTAATTTCTTGAACCAAATTCCACTGAAACCTCTCCCTGTTTGTTGTGTTTCAGGCCTGGGAAAAATCTGCTGGTATTATCTGCTTTCCCAGTATTCAAGATTTTGCGGAAGAGGTTTCAAAGCATCTTGCCCAAGAAATACAGAAGGCCCTTGGGGGCAAGCCAGCAGGTGAGAAAGCCCATGAACTGGAAATTCTTCATGCTTTGGCTCACAAAATACCTTTCCTGACACTCCAAGTTAAAAATAATCTCTCCCTCTTATTTCTCAGGGAATTTTACCTGGACCCTTATGTAACATTTATCATATTCTTTCTTTTATTTTAGTTCCTGAATACATGTCTTTCACCTCTCTTGTGGAGAGGCAGGATGGCATAATGGTTAGAGTACTGGACTTGAAGTCAAGGGGACCCCAGGTTCAAATTCTGCCTCTGATATTACAGTGTGTGTAACCCTAGGCAACTCACCTAACTTGTCTTATCTTCAGTTTCCTCATCTATAAAATGGGAATAACACACTTCTTCTGTCAGAGGGTTGTTACTTAGCAAACCTTAATAAGTTCTATAAATGTCATCTGTTATAATTAGTCTAATGTTTGAGAGACAGAGGAAGCTCTGTTCTCTGTCTTTTGTATTCCCAGGGTTTAACATTGTACCTTGAAATTAATAATAGCTAGCATTTATATATTGCTTTAAGGTATACAAAGCATTTTAAATATATTGTATCAAGTGATTCTCACAGCAACCCTGTGAGGTAGATGCTATGATTATCCCCATTTTACATATGAGTAAACAGAGGCTTAGATCAAGTGACTTGCCTGGTGTTTCACTGCTAGTAAGTATCTGAGGCAGAATTTGAACTCAGGTCGTCCTGACTTTAGGCCCAGCGCTTTATCCACCAGCTTCTTGGATTGAGTGCTGGTTGAATAAAGAAAAAGGAAAATTTTTATATTTTCCTAATTGTTGGGCATGACAGGTATGACAAAAAGAATTCTGAACCTAGAGTCACTGGCTCTGGGCTTGACTCTTTCTGCTGTCACTGACTATTTGTGTGACCTTGGTCAAGTCATTTAACAAACTCTGTGGGCCTCAAGTCCTAGACTGTATGACCTCTAAGGTCTCTTGCAGATGTACAATTCTCTGTTACTCTGCCATCAGAAGCCTACACCTGCGTATCCTGGCACAAACTTAGCCTAATTCTTTGATCTCCTGTGTCAACAGTTTTCTCCAGATGGTATGGTTCATCTTCCCTCCCTTATGGCCTTGTGGAAACAGGCTATGGATTTTCACTAAATCCCAGGATGTCTAGTTTGCTAAACTCTATTGAATGCACAGGTGACTGAGAATGTCTAAGTTCTATAGGCAGAGGTAGTTCAGAGAGGGAAGAGAGAAGTAGCTTGACCCTAGAGTGTGGAAAAATCATGGGGTGAGATTACATGTAATAAGCATGATTTGCTTTCTTGGCCACTAACTACCAACGTTATCACCGTCAGCCATTTTTCTGAAGGCTTGGCAAGAGTAGCTGAAGAAGTATGCCTAGAATTAGATATTATATTAACTTTTGGCAAAGAGAATGCCCACTTCCTTCAAATATTCCTGCCCAGGCTTCAGAATTTGCACATGATCATTGCTGACATTTGACTGCCTGCAATTAAGTGGGGGAAAAATAATCTATCTACTTTTCAAAATGATGTGAAATATAAGGAAGCACATGTGAGGAGATAGAATTTGTGGAGTGTCATTGAGAAATTTAAGACGCCAGGGCAGAATGAACAACAGTTTCGTTGTTTAAAAAGAAAAATAAAAGTTTAATGGGATGAACTATAAAATGTTGTCTCCTACTTTCTTGTACCCATCTCTTTAACATGGATGTAGATCACTCTTCTAGGTGGTGCTAGACCTTTGTAGGATTGTACTATAGGATTCCTGCCTCTCAGGTCAGGGTTTACATAATCTTTCCTCTTGAAAAATGCTTAAACTGGTTTAGACTTTCGGCAGCCTCTAATTTGTCTCAGATGAAGAGGAGTGTGTGTGATGTAGTAGAAATATTTAGTAATACGAGAGTACGGGAATACTTTCTTCGGTTTTTAGCGATAGTGTGTTTTTGACTATGATATTCTTTCCTCATGATGATGCTGTGATGGCAGAGGAGGCTCGGTTGGCAACTGGAAAGCTGCTCCAGTGGAAAGGGGAAGAAGAAAATAATGGCTATCTCCTGTTAAAATCAGGGTATTTACTTACCCAGGCTGACCCTGTAAGTTTTTTATTTTTTTCTTTAAAAATTAAATACTCTGTTAAAATACTTAGCAATGAACATCAATACATCCAAATAAAGTTCCTTAGTGGACATTTACCTGTAAATTAGATGAAGTAATGAAATATCACAAGAATTATTCAATTGTCTATTTTACTATTTTAATTCATTTTTCCTCTTATGTGAAAGAATCAATCTGATATGTTCATAGTTAGTTATACATTATTCTTACATTTTACTGTTTCAAATTGTTTCAAAATGGTCTTTTCAGGTTTATTTGTATTTCCCATATATGTGCATATTAATTACATTATAGTATTTAATTTTGTTAATTTGCCATTATTTATTTGACCATTCCCCTATTGTTTTTAGTTTTTTTAGTTATATATTATATATGTATGTATATATAGTGTATATAGCATATAATGCAAATCTTTGAGCAGACAGACTCTCTCCCTCATCACTTTTTTTTTCTTTTGTTTTGATAACACTTTCAGGATAAATTCCAGTAGTGGAATCACTGGGGCAAAGGTCCTACTTAATAAGTTTAAAGGTACACTTGCCTTTATGGTTTAGATTTCATTACTGAATTCTTTACCAAAATTTTCTGGAGCAGACCTGGCCTGCAAAAAACAAACAAAACAAAACTTTAATCAGAAAATAAAATATGCCTTTTAAAGAGAACTAAACTTCTTTCTTTTACTAAATGACCCTCTTTTATCCCCCTCCTTTTACTCAATAGTTGTGCATCTACAGGTGGTCATTTATTTCCCCTCAGTTTCAGTTTCATCACATGTAAAATGGAGATACTAATGCTTGTAGTATGTACTTCATAAGGTGAGGGTTGAATTAGATAATGTAATACTTTGCAAACTCCAAAGTGCTTATGATTGCCAATTGTTATTTTAGGGTTTTGTTTTCTTATCCAATCTGTCACTTTTTATTTTATTGGATTGTTCGATCTATTTATATTTAAAATTATCAGTTATGTTTTCCTCTATTTTTCTTTAATTTTTTTCAAGTTATGACTTTTTTCCTTCTGCTATAAACTCTAGTCCTAGGTCTATTGAGTTTCTTTAGCATAATCTTTTATAAGAGGACCCTATTGCCATTGGCTATCTTCGCTTCATTACTGATCCCTCGCTTCCATTTGTTACCACTTTCTTCTTGGAATTTTGCTCATTAGTTTTCTTTTTCCTTTTCTGATTTTATCTGGTTATTTAATTCTTCCCCTATTTTTCCCTCCACTCAATTGATCAATTCCCCCTCATTCTTCTCCTGTTCAACTAATGTAGTTCATTAGTTTTTTTTTTAAATTTTATTTTGAAAGGGGACAGATGTTGTTATCTTGTTTTTCTAATGCTGTTGGATGGAATTCAGATAGAAAAGGTCCTGGGACAAGACATTATGCTGCTATTCATTTTTTTTAATGTCTGATGTCCTACAGACAACTTTTCATTCAGGTAAAATGGCTGATTTTTTGTAATTGAATTAAGTTATTGGTGTATTAACTTATATTTTGTAAGTTCACTGAAAAAACATCTCTGGGATGACTCCAAGATTAGACAGGACAGGGTGATGATGATGAAATGATATTGTGGAAAGTGTGCTGGTTTGAGGATGAGATGCAGAATTGCTGCTTACTTATCTCCGGACTACTATGGCTATTGATGGGGGACTCCCAATGCCAGTTAGGATCTCCAGATCTCACCAGGTCTTAGTATTGTGGGGTCATTGATTTAGGACCAGAAGGAAACTTTGAAATCATTGAGACCAACCCCTTCATTTTACAGATGAGAAAAAATGAGGCACACAATTCACCTGGACACATCAAACTGAGAATATTCACTTGCTTAATGTAAGGGAAAGATCAAAACATAAAAGAATAAAGGCACCATGTGTGGAACAAAATGTATAAAGGTACCAGGTGCTCACACATGTAGTGGTAGGTTGATAGACAGGGTAAGAACTCTCCCCCCTACACTCTGGAATCTCACAGGACTTCTTTTATTAATCTCTGTCAGAAAAGAAAAAACTGAGAGATTGGTGGATCATCTCTTTGTGTATACACTCAGTTCTGGTTCAGTACCTCTGGAGTCATTGGTTCTTCTGGTTCTGAAACCAATCAGAAGACTTATAATAACACAATGCCAGATCCTTAGTCCCACATATCTGGAAACAGCTTCCAAAATTCTATGTATTAGGTTAGAACCAGATGGGGAATATTTGTATGTTTTATGTATCTCACCTTGAAGGATGAATTTAAGCATATTTGAAGGAGTAAGCCTCCAATGGCTAGTCCATTCCATTATAGACATTAAGTAAGCATCAGATTTTGTTGTCAGCATCATCATCATCATCATTGTCATCATCATCATCATCATCATCGCTTTGGGCTGGAATGGTGATTTATTTGTAAGCTTGAGAATTTGGTTTCCATCAGTTATTTATTGTCAGTTAACTTTTTACTTATGTAATGAGAGAAATAGCCAGGAATAAAGCAACAGAGTCTAATTCTAAAAATAAAGAGATGTTGTGTGCCCAAGGAGAGAGGGAAGACAGAACCTGGTAAATCTTGCTCCCAACTCTGGGCATTAATAATAATAGATACTTATCAAAGCACTGTATCAATTTAACATAGCTTCCTTAGAATTAGAAAGACTTGGATTCAAATTCTGCTTCTAATAACATGTTTTATGGGACCCTGGATAAGTCACTTAACTTTTCAGCACCCTGGACAATTTTCTGAGATTATAATTTGCAGAGAAATACCCCTCACCAAGAAATATTTATGTAACACTTTAACCTTCCCAAAGTAGTTTATCCATATTATTTAATTTGATATTGACAACAACCTTGTAAGGTAAGCTCTGTAAATAGTATTATCCTAATTTTATAGATGAATAAACTGAGACTGAAACTGTTTGCCTAGAGTCAAACCTAGTGGGTATCTAAGTTATGATTTAAATAAAGGTCTTTCTGACACTCAGCTAACCTTATATCTATACTTCCTCTAGTAATAACAGCAATAAGGATGCTTGGAGTAAGAGACTTAGTTTATGAAAAGTTTTTTTTTTTGGTGGGGGAGGAGAGGAAAGAAATGGGAAATGAGATCACCAATAATATTCTGTTGGAAACTATAAATAGAAGAATAGTTCAGAGCTGTATAATTTTCAATTAAACAACTCTCAAGGAATAGAAAGAAAAAGGACAGATGGAAGATAAAAAAGTGGAAGAGGGAGAGAAATTGGGGCCTTTTGAAGGAATAATGAACCAGCTTATGATTTTGGATCTTGGAATGTTACTAGAGCAAAGTTTTGCCTTATTTGACCCCCATAGTCATTTCTAGTTTCTGTGTATTTTGGGGTAAAGCAGAAATGTGAATTTCTTAACTGCAAAATAGGACTGAGAATAAAATCTTTACTGCTGCTGCTGCTTCTGACTATTGATAAGACAGTTGGAATAAAGGGACCATTTGGTGAAACAACGAAGGAAAAAGCCCTTGTGTGGAAGAATGTCACAAAGTATGTGATTTTCGCTTTTTCTTTTCAGGAGACACTCAGCAAGGTCATCGAATCTGGTCTCCCAGGTCTGCTATTGCAATGCCTTTATATCTTTTTTGCTTTTCCATTGGACAAAGATGAGCTGTTTGAGGGAGACTCTCAAGTTCAGAAAATGTTTGTGCAGGTGAGTTGCAGTAGGATGGGGCATCACTTCTAGCTAGGAGCAAGACTGACTCCTTGGGGAACCAATTCTCTTGAGTTCCTCCACATTCCCATCTCTCTTCTGCCCACGTTCCTGCCCCATTTGTCTTCAATTCTAACTTTTTTCTTAAAAAAATGAAAAGGTTTCCATTATCTCACATCTACAGAAATGACCCTTTGCTTGTGGGCAAACTGATCCCTGTTTTCTTGAACTATCTTACTGCACCAAGTCCCTTCTAGCTATGTTGTGCTCTCTGTCAAGCTTAGGTACCATGGTCAGTTACTTATTGTCACTTATACCCCAGAGATTCAGCATGGAATAATGAAAAGAACTCTAGTCTGGGTGCCAGGGGATCTGGTTTCAGATCCTGCCTCTGATGTTTATTATCAGTGTGGCCTGGGCTACTCATTTAACTTCCACGTCCTTATTTTCTCATTTGTTAAATGAGAGAGTTGTATTAGATGGCTTCTAAGGTTTTTGTTTTTGTTTTCCTCGGCTCCAAATCTATTATCCTGTCACTCTCATGGCCCCTTACTCTTTCTGACAGAGCATTCATTCATAGTCCCTTCTTCCTTCTCCTGCTACTGAGCTTTAAAGCATGGCTAGTAAAAGTTATAGACTCCTTGGGCCTGCTACAAATTCATTTTTTTAAACTGACATATGATTACTTCAAGTAGGTTGTAAATAATAAAGACCAGTCAGTCAAATAATATTTACTAAGCTCCTACTATGTGTCAGACACTGTACTAAGTTCTGGGGATATAAAGAAAGGCAAAAACCAAATCAAAACCCCAAATCCCAACAGTTCATACCCTCTGGGAGCTCACAGACATATGGGGAAAACAACGTTGAAACAACTACACACACACACACACACACACACACACACACACACACACACACACATATATATGTAGACTCATATATGAAGACTCATCTTCCTGAATTCAAATGTGGACTCAGACACTTATTAGCTGTATGACCTTGCGCAAGTCCATTAACCCTGTTTGCCTCAGTTTCCCCATCTATAAATGAGTTGGAGAAGGAAATGGAAAACCACTCCAGTATCTCTACAAAGAAAACCCCAAATGGGGTCACTAAGAGTTGGACAAGACTGAAAATGACCAAACAACAACAAATATGCTTTGTGGAAGGCATCTTGGCAGTGGATAAAGAGTTGAACTTGGAGTTAGGAAGACCTGGTTTTGAGTGCTGCCTAAGATATATAC
Source organism: Vombatus ursinus (assembly GCF_900497805.2). Classification (NCBI taxonomy): domain Eukaryota; kingdom Metazoa; phylum Chordata; class Mammalia; order Diprotodontia; family Vombatidae; genus Vombatus; species Vombatus ursinus. Next base: position 21,227,854 of record NW_020940527.1, read on the forward strand.
TAGCCAGATGGCCACGTGGGCTAGTAAGCTACTACCTCTCCCCATGGACTGCTTCAGGAGATCTGGGAGAGGTTTCCATACTAGGAACTCTGTACAGAGATGAAATCAAGTGCCATACTAAAAATATGCAGAGTACTCTGCTAGCTTTTATTTGGTCAGATAGGTCCTGTCCATTTTGTAGGATGCACTTTCTCTAATTAGACAACAACTGGATTTGTCTTTTCAGATGATGCTCAACATTTACAATGATCCACAAGGGGTGGAAGAGCTTCTCCTTGGCAATGAGCTCCAGTCTCTTCTGATGGCAACATCTTCTCTTTGGGAACAGAGCAGCCCCTCCTGGAAAGAACCCACCTTCTCAGTGCTTAGGGCCATCTCGAAGGCCCAGAGCCCAAGTATCATCAGCTACCTGCAAAGTAGGTCAGATAGAATTTGGCTGAGCAAAAAAAAAGAAAAAAAACTTTCTTTGAATTCCTCAGAACAAGTCTTTATTGCAAATCAATTGTGTCTAAGAGTTGAGGCTTTAAAATTAATTCAATTTTAGTCTATTTCTCCCCAGGGTCTGTATCAATGATCCTTAATCGTATATTCAATTTTACAATGATCTCATAATCATGAAGTTATTATTGCTTTGGAGTTATATAACACCTTCTGACATATATAACTTCATTTATCTTCATACATTTTTTTCAAACTAAAAAATGTGTCTATACAGTTTCCTGTACCTGATTAGAAAAATGATTCAGAGGAAAGTTGTAACTATCTAAGAGGAAAGACTGATAGGAATAGAAAAACATGCCCAAGTCCTGACCACAGGAAAGTATTTGGATTTACATCTTAGAAAGAGAAGATCAATTGTCCTGACTTTGTAAATCATAGTCCTGTTAGTGTGCCATTAAAAGCAGGCTGGCTCCTTTACTGGATAGAGCCTGCTTATTCCAGTCAGATTGATGTCTGAACAGATAGGTGAGGGAGTGTCTTCTGATCTGTTTTGAGTTGGTGTCTTTCCAGTTATTCCAACAATCAAGATTACTTTGTGCCAGGTATTGTGCTATAGGTTGGGGAAGAGAAAGACCTCCTGCAGAAGGTGGTGTGTGAGCTGGGTCTTGAAGGATTCTAGGGATTCTAAGAGGCAGAGGTGAGGAGGGAGAGCATTATTCCAGGCAAAGGGCACAGCCAGTGCAAAAGCATGGAGATGGGAAATGGAGTATTGTGTGTGAGGAATGACTGGTAGATCAAGATGGCTTAATCATAGAGTGCCTACAGGGGCATAAAGATCATGAAGTATAGAATGGAAAGCTAGTCAGGGGCCAGGTTGTGAAGGGTGCCCCCTAGAACAAGAACAACCTGAATGCCCATAATTGAGGGTGTAGGTAGACTACATTGGAGGGGAGCCAGTCACCACATATGGCATCATTCCTGTCCGCAGCTGATCATAGTTCTTCTTTCTGATAGCTAGAGGATGATGCTGTTTTACTGATGACCATCTAGAAATCTTCAGCTACTGGTTTATGTCATAGAATTAAGGAAAAGTTGAATAACTGGGAGGAGAAACATACCTATAAGAGCTGGTTGCTCATGCCTAGTAGTAGTGGTAGCAGCAGTGGTGGTGGTGGCGGCAGCAGCAGCAGCATTAGTAGTAGTGTTAGTACTAGTAGTACCAGCAGTAATAGTAATGGCAGTAGCATTTGTACTACTATTAGTGAAGTACTAATAACAGTAGTAGCAATAGTAGTAGTAGTATTACTAGTAGTAGTAGCAATAGTAGCAGTAGTAGTGGTAGTAGTAGTACTACTACTACCAGTTGTAGTGCCACTACTACTAATAGTAATAGTAGTAGCAGTAATGCTAGTAGTAGTACTACTAGTGACTGTAGTATTACTACTAGTACCACTGCTACTAGTAGAAGTAGTAATAGTAGTAGTAGTATTAGTAATAATAATAGTAGCAAAGTAGTAGTATCAGTACTAGTAGTAATAGTAGAAGAGGTAATAATGGTAGTAGTGTTGATAGTAGTAATAATAATATATAATAATAATATAGTAATATAGTTAATATATTATATATAATTATATTTATATATAATAATATAATTAATAGTAGTAATAATAATAATAGCAACAGTAGTAGTAATAGGAATAGAAGCAGTAACAGTAGTAGTAGAAGCAATAGCATTAGTAGCAACAGATAACATTTATATGATATTTTAAGATTTGTGAAAAATTTTACAGTTTTATCTCATTTGATCCTCAAATAATCCTGTAAGGTAGATAGGACCATCCTGGGAGCCACTGCCAACTAGAGCAGAGTAATCATGTGCAGTGACCTTACAGATGAAGAGAACTAAGCTGACTGAAAGGTTAAGTGATTTACCCAGGGTCACACAACTTGTCAGATTTTGAGTTAATATTCAGACTCAGAACTTCTGGATTCTAGTTCCTATGCCATGCCACCTAGTTGCTGTTGATGCTGCTACTTTCCTTTCCTCCTTTTCTTCTTCTCTTTTACATTCCTTCCTCTCACTCTCTCCATCCTCTCTATTTGTAGATATGAAGGGGAGACTTGAGATGGATTTGGTTCAAAGTGATAAAAATGTGCTTGGATGACTCCCTGGTCATCCCCCCCTCCCTTCCGCCCCTGTTCTCATCTCTGTATTTGGATGGGATTGATAAAGGGGCTGGCCCTGTGGGACCATCCTGGCAGCCACTGCCAAAGAAAGCAGAGCATTCATGTGCAGTGACCTTTCGGGAGCAAGAGTAGGTCCCTATGCACATTCCTAAGGAGAAGAGCCAGGAGAGAGCCCAGGGAGCCCCTGGACCAAGCACTCACCTTTTCCATGGCCTCTGAATACCCGCATGTGAGGGAGGCTTCCCTAGCACAGAGAATCAGGAAGAGAAAGGCCTACCACCAGTGGGCCTTTCCTAGCTGTTTCTGTGAAGCTAGAAGATCCTTTCTTCTAGCTGGAGCAAAAACAAAGGAAGAGGCAAAGGGAGAATTCTCAGAAATATTTAGAGGGAAGGAAAACAGACAGGATAAGAGAGAATTGTTTGAGATTTCCCTAAAGGGAGTTATTTACAGAAAAAAGAAAAAAAACCCAAGAATTTAGTGATCCAATTGACTCTGGTTGTTAGAAATCATGTTCTAACTTCTGAAGTAAGGACTCTGATAGGCCCATCACTGGTGTGGGCAGCAGGGGGGAAAGGAACCGTGACCTAGTCTTTTTCTCCCCTAGTTTGGTAGTTGCTTCAGGAGTGTCCTCAACTCCATGGATAATGTACCACTTTCCTTGATTGTTATTCTAATTCAGGGCTCATTTGGGGACTTTACATAGTATTGCCCTGGCAGAGTGCCATGCCACATACACCCCAGTAAAGATGGCTTGTTAATGCTATGTGGTCAAAGACCCAAGGAGTAGAGCATGGTGTAACCCATAGAGTTAGCTGTGGGAGTGAGTGGCTTTAAAAAGGTGAAGCCCAGGTGTATCAGATGTTATAAAAGTTTGAGAAGGAAGAGAATTATGCAGAGATATGGCACTATATGGCATCTCTTTCAGGCTTCTTGATAAGGGACTTTTGTTTGGGTCTACAAAGTATAGAAAGCAACATTTGGTTGGAAAGGAAATACCTCTGACAAAATTGTGGTTTTGCTAGCATCTTTAGGCTATACACACACACACACATATACATAACATATATACATATATACACACATACATGTATATATGTGTGTATACACATGCACACACACACATACACATATATATTCTTTATGTATAAGGATTGACTTAGGAGGCTGAAAGGGATGATTTTATGTCTGTTTCTTAGCCTGAGATTCATCTGGGATAGATGAATGTCTCACCATTAAAACGATCCTTGCTTTCCTCTAAAGGCAGTCCTCTTGCTTCCTCTGAACAAAAAGCCAAATTCAAAAGCCTCTTTTTGGTTGACTTATTGATTTTTATTTTGAGATGTAATTTAAAGAGTTTTAGTCCAGTTGACCTGTGATCGACATCTATGGTAGTTGGTGCTTTTGGTCTAGCTAAGCAAACATAATGTTTCCTCTGGCAGCTTCAAACTCCGTGAAAATCACCATCCAGAATCTCTCCAGGCTGGTGGACACCTTGCGTCCCCAGGAAGTGAGTGAGGTGGTGAGCCTCATCTTGTATTTTGTGAAAGATTCCTATTCCATGTCTCCCGCTTTGCTTCTCGAGTTTGAGAACAGTGACGGCTACCCTATGCTGCTCAAAATTTTACTTCGGTAAGTATACCTTTGTTAGTGGTGGGGTTGGTACTGTAAGAGATGGGCAGGGGCAGGAGAGGGTGAAGTAAGAAAATAAAAGAATCACCAACTCACAAAACTGTGTAAGTATTGTAAGCACTAGGGTTTTTTTGGAAATCCCTTTCATAGGACCGTAGACCTAGAGATGGAAGGAACCTCAGAAGTTGTCCATTCAAACCCATTATTTTGTGGATGAGGAAATGGAAGCCTAGAGGTCACACAGGAATTAAATGATAGCAGTGAGGTTTGAAGTCAGGTTCTCTAACTCTAAAGCCAGAGCTTTCTTTACTGACTTTCAATTAGATTGTGAACTTCTTGAGGGCAGGTACCATCTTTTGTCTTCCTTTGTATCCTTAGGCTTAGCACTGTGACTCCATAGTAGGTGCTTAATAAATGCTTATTGACTCACTGACTAATTGAGTCCTTTCTGACCATGTTGCATATATTATATCATTATATCCTTAACTCTCTGTCTTTCAAGTTATCCCCTGCCATTCGTGATGATGAGAATTGGTCAGAGGAAAAGTTAATCAATCAGTGTCTGAGCATTTTATTAAATCTCTGCTCTCAGAGAGCTCACAGTGAAATGGCCTTTTGCAGGAAGTCAGGGAAATTTAGCTAGAATTCAAATTCTGCTGCTCCGTGTGTCCCCTGGGTCAGGTTTCTCATGGATCTGTCTAGTGTGCTGCTCTTGGGCTGAGATTTAGAAATCCAGGGAATTGTCTGCTTCACTAAAACCTGTCAAGTCTATTAAAAGAAAATGGGTATTCAACTCTTAGAGGAGATGGGAATGCAGGGGCCTGTCATCTCTGTACCCTGACCTTTCCTCTAGCTGAAGCATCAAGTTAGTGTTACTGTCTAACAGTCAATTGTTGGGATATGCTGGGGCTCCACGAGGCATTCAGCAAATATTTGCTAAATGGATATACTATAAGATTCTTGCATCAAAGAGACACTAATAATATAAATATTTATCATATACTTATGGTCCTAAAGGGTTGATTTTTCCCACTTCAATAAGCTCCAGAGAACCAGAATGTGGTACAGAAGATTTATCTATCTATCTACACACATACATTCACACACGTGTATGTGTGTATGTACATGTGTCTATACACCTATCTATACATACATATATATGTATCTCTCTTACCCTCTCTCTTTTCTCTGTTTCTTCTCTCTTTCTTTTTTCTTCTCTCTCTCCCTCTCCCTCTCTTTCTCCCTCCCCCTCTCCTTCTCTCTCTCTCTCTCTCTCTCTGTCTCTGTCTCTCTCTTTCTCTCTCTCTCTCTGTCTCTCTCTTTCTCTCTTTCTCTCTCTCATTATTCCAGGAAAAGGGATGCAATAGTAAGAGTCTTGTCCTTAGAGTCAGAGGACTTGCTTCTAATCTCAGGTCTCATACCCACTTACCCATGTGATCTCATCTTATCTAAGTTTCTTATCTATAGAATTATGGGTAGATGATCCCCCAAGGTTACTTGAAGTTCTAAATCTGTAGCCTTAAAATACTATTGAGTATTGACTTTGGAATCAGACTTTCTTATTTACTACCTATGTGTCCTTGGGCAAACAATGCCCCCTTTCTGAACCTCAGTTCCCTGGGTTGGACTAGATGCCCTCTGAGTTTCCACAAAGCCCTAAACATACTATGACTGTAAATACTATGAGTACTGGATATGGAATCAGAAGATGTAGGCAGAGCTTAGCATGATACCTGGCACAAAGAAAGTGCTTAATAAATGATAGTTGACTGGGTACTGCTATTTGCTATCAATGGGACTCAGAGCATGTTACATCGCCTCATCTGTAAAAGTATAGGTGCTCTCCAATGTCTTTTCCACCTTGAAATCCTTGGTCTGCTTAAACATTCTACCTCTGGCACCTGCCCAGGTAGCCTTTTAAACTGCACAGGCAGAACTTTTTTATCAAATAGTAGAAACTGCTATGTTTGGGCTGGGGCAGGGGGAAAAAGGAATATAGCATTATTTCGCCCTGTCTGGAAGATGCACAGGCAATAATTAGGATATATGTATAAAGTTATGGGTTTTCTACATAGCAGGCACTCAGTAAATATTTGTTGATTTCTAGATAGCAGAGGTTTTTTTTTTTTTTCTTGAATTGATAGGAGACTGAAACATGCAGAGAAAAGGAGCTAAAAAGTACTAATCCACCTTCAGGAATTGTCAGTCTCTTTGACTCTGATATCCTCTCTTCACTAACTAAAATCATGATTAAATTACACCAAATTTGAAAACGAGAATCAGTTTTGCAGAAAAAAGATTATAGGAAACATATGATATGCCTTTTCCCACTGTAAAAGGAGGAAGTCTACAACAGTATGGCATGGTGAATGCACTATTGGACTTGGAATTCCTGAATTTGGAAGATCTGGGTCCTAATCCTGTGACAATAGACAAATCATTCAATTTCTCTACCAGTTTCCTCATCTGTAAAATGAGGATATCATCTAGTTATTGCACCTCATTCATAGCACCACAGGGGGAAGATTTAGAAGGAAAATGATAGTTGACACACACACATATATATATATATATATATATGTATATATATAATGTTTTAATGAGAGGATAGTATGGCAAGTAGATGCTCTGGGTATCAGAAAGACCTGGGTTCTAGTCCTGCCTGTGATGCATCCTGGATATGTGACTTTGGGCAAGTCACTGGATTTCTCAGTGCCCTGGGGCAACCCTCCAAGACTGTAATTTATAAAGTAGTTGCTTATCTGCATTGGTAGAGGGTATTTCTACAGTGGCTAGAGTGAAGGGTCTGGAGTCAGGAAGACTTTATCTTCCTGAGTTCAAATTCAGCCTCAGATGCTTACTAGTTTTGTGACCCTGGGCAAGTCACTTAATCCTGTTTGCCTCAGTTTCCTCATCTGCAAAATGAGCTGGAGAAGGAAATGGCAAGTCACTCTGATATCTTTGCCAAGAAAACCCCAACTGGGGTCAGGAAGAGTCGGACTGAGAATGACTCAACAACAATTTCCTAACTGTGAGCTTTCTGTATTTACAGAGAAGAAATATGACATACTACCAGTTGTTAGTATTCATAAGGAAAATGAACAATTCAGCTGAGCTAGACTGAGTCAGAGAATCCCAGTGTTCCCCATCTGAATCTGCTCCAGGTCTAGCCCTCTTCATTGCAAGAATATAAGGGAAATCTCTTTGGTTCTCCTCTTGCTTGCAGGCACTCCTAATTCCTTCTGGGAGAAGGTGCTCTTCTGATGCTGCTCCTAGTTGCTTTCTCTGGTCCTCTCCTCTACCCCTTCCCCCTTAGCAGATGTAGGTGGGCAGAGCCAACACAGCTGTGCTGTGCTCAGATTGCCAGCATACCCACTAGCCCTCGAGGCACACCTTTGACCCCAGAGAGCTCTTTGGGGCAAGCCAGCGGCTTCAGAACATTTACCCAATGACACAATGCAACCCTTTTTCTTAGATATGGGGAGGTTCCTGATAATGAAGCAGAGCCCTATCTGGAAGAACTTTTGGAGCTGCTGGTGTGGCTCACAGTGTGTGGGAAGATGGAGCTGAAGGTGTTTGACAGCGTCACCTACCCTCAACTAGATGGTTTTAAGTTCCAGCATGAGCCCTCTGGTAGAGTATATGTTTTGTTCTCTTCTCCAGTCTGGTCATCTATTATTCTTGGGATTTGTTGTCTTCCATCAAAGGTACCTTCTGATGGCTCATTGTGGGATAGACATGACCCTAAGTTCCCAAAGGCCAAAGCAGTTAAGCTCAGGCTCTGAATACCTCTGCCAAGCTGAGAAGCTTCAAGGAGGGGCATAGAAATGAAATGGCCTTCTGTTATCCCAGGGCCAGCCCAGCTCCAACCAGGCAGGCTCATTACCAGGCTAGTCACTGGGACATAATTGTTTTGCTGCCACAGACACTGTTATTAGAGACCATCAACTGAATCACAGAGGAGCCATGATGCTCTTAGGATGAGGGGATATCTACACTGGTGAAATTAGAGGTCCTTAAAGTATTGCTGTTTGCTGAGCTCTGATAGTCCTGGAACGTGGGCCTTACTTCTTGCAATCTAATACATAGAAAGCAATATTTTTGCTCTTAACTGGCTCATTCTATTTGGCTCAGTTACTTAGTTAAGGGAAATTATTTGTTACATAAATTACATCTGCCCTATAGACTTTATTTTAATTAACTAATTAATGTGTTTATAGTGGCCAATCTAGTTTTGTCTTATTCAGAACTCATCTATACCTAGATATATGAAGTCAATGTTGGCATGGTCAAAGACAGCCTCTCCCACTACAAAGGCACTCCCCACTCATCCCAGAAAGAACCTACTTTCAAACTTCACAGAACAACTCCCCTTAATAAAAGGATTTGTTCCGTAAAACTTGGACTCAGTCAGAAGGCCACACCCGAGGACCTAGAAGGCCACATGTGGCCTGGAGACTGCATGCTCCTGCATGCCCTGGTCTAGACCAAAACAAAAGTTGGGGGAAGGTAGAGTGAGTTAGCATCTACTAAAATTACCAAATGAGATGACAGTTATAAGTGACACAGTGGATAGAATGCCAGGCCTGGAGTCAGGCTCCCTGAGTTCAAATCGACCTCAGACACTTCCTAGCTGTGTGACCCTGGGCAAGTCACTTAATTCTGCCTCAGTTTCCTCATCTGTAAAATGAGCCAGAGAAGGAAATGGCAAACCATGCCAGGATCTTTGCCAAGAAAATCTCAATGAGATCGTGAAGACTGGGACATAAATGAAAAATGATTGAACAACCACAAAAACTTAGCACAGTTCTTGGCCACAGAGTAAGCACTGTACAAATTTTATTGTTACTATTAGTTTATTTTATCTAATTCACACCAGACTCTGTAATAAGCCAAAGACTGAGTTTTCTTCCATTTTTTCCCTAGCTTTCCCCCTGAGGAATAGCATTTTAACTGAGATATTAGCATTATAATTAGTGCAACAAATATTTCAAGAAGTATCTAAGTCTTTAGCATTTTTATTTTCTCCTGCAGGGATGACTGTGAAGAACCTCCAGGCCTTTCAAGTGTTGCAAAATGCCTTCCAGAAAACCAGCGACCCCTTTCTCTGCCGAAAAATATTATCCAGCATCAAAACAATATGGACCTGGAACGGAAGGAACTTTTTCCTCTTGGAGTGGACTCTGCAGCCTATTTCCCAGTTTGTGGAGATCATCCATCTGAAGCCCCCCCTAGCTCAGATGCAGTTCTTCCAGCTGTTGGAGTCTGTGGTGTTTGACCTGTCTTTCATCCCACATGAAATTCTCAAGAAAGTGCAGAACTTGGTCAAGGAGAACCAAGCACCATCTTGTACCTTAGTGGCCTTACGGAGCCTCCAGAAGATCATCGCACATGATTTGATCTTTTCTGACATATTCAGGGACTCAGGGCTTTTGGGTCTCTTGCTGGCTCAGCTACGGAAACAAGCGAAGATCATGAGGAAGAGAGGTATGGTTCAGAGATCACAGTACAAGAATACCCTGTTTACTGACCTTGCTGGCTTCCTTTTACTCCCAACTAACACCCCACTTTCTCCAGGAAGCCATCCCTACCCCCTCTTAATTCCACTACTTTCCCTCTTTTAATTATTTCTTATTTATCCTGTACATACCTTGCTCTGTTTATATGTTTGCATGTTGTCTCTCCCATCAGATTGTAAACTCCCTGAGGGCAGAGACTGTCTTTTGTCTTGTTTTGTAACCCTAGAGCGTACAATACCTGACACACAGTAGACACTTAATAAATGTTTAAGCAATTGAATTCTTTCATGATTCTCAGCTTTTGGAAGCTGAGCTCAAAGGACTCATTTATCCAGAGTCAAAAGGAGAGGCCAGGTCAATTTCTTGATCCATCCTATGTGAACTTAATTAATTTGAATTTAATATGCTGTTCTAAACATAAAACTAGTCAGCTTCAGTCACTCTCATGTTGTCTTCTTTATTAAAAAAAAAAGAGCCCAGTCTTGTGATTTTATCTGTTTCAGGAACTCTGAGCATCAAAACTGTCTCTATTGATGTAGTTCATCGACTCATGTGCAGCATAACTTTGAAGATTAGCCTGGACATGGAGATGTTAGTCATTAACCATGGCCACACAGCTCCTATGTTTTAGAAACAGGATTGGAAGCTATGTTTTCCTGTCTCTAAGACTACCCTTTATCTACTATTCCAGGCTTCTTCTCATTTGAATACTCCCTTACTAATATTGCCACTATATCATCTAATATTTTAATTAATCAGCAAGGGAAAAGCAATTAAACCAAATATTAAAAGTACTACATGCCTGGAGGAAGAAAGGACATGGTGTTCTGAGCTTATTGTATTGACATTCAGTACATATCAAACTCTTATACAGTAAATTCTGAGAAATGAACATGCCTGGGATGTCTGTAATCTCTTTTCCTGTGATGTATCTGGTAATAACTTTGTACCAGATGATTCTGATGGTTCAAAAAGGGCAGAATAATCACAAGTTCATTCTTCTCTTACCCTTTAAAGGAACAGGTCTCAAATCATAGTAATGTGAAACAATCCTTATTTCATTTTTTTATATGTCAGGAAACAGGAAGCCATCCAGTTTTGAGGATATGGACAGAGACCTGGCCTGTGTGATGTTGAAAATTGTGGCTGTGCTGCTGCAGAGTTCTGTTCGGAATACAGGTAAGGGGGATTCACAATGTAAATGTTTCATGATTCCTCTTGAAACCTCGAACTAGGTCTTTCTGAATGAATTTATATCTATCTGTCTATGTATCTATGTATCTATCTATCTATCTGTCTGTCTATCTATCCATCCATCTATCTATCTATCTCTCTCTACATCTATCTATGTACATTCTGTCTACCTATCTATCAATCCTCTATTTGAGTGGTAATTGACGAAGATATCACAGCTAACATCCAGTAGCTATCAGATATTTATTAAACATCAGCAAGTTAGTGGATTTGTTGACACTCTATTTTCATTTCAATAATTCCTGACTTAACTTTTAATAATCTTACTAATCTTAATTTTTAAGCCATAATAACAAGAGAGTAAACACAGGAATGAGCAGCTAGATGGTGAATTGGATAGAACATAAGGCCAGGAATCAGAAAGACTCATCTTCCTGAGTTCAAATCAGGCCTCAGACATTTACTAGTTGGGTGACCCCTAGCAAGTCAGTTAACCCTGCTTATCTCAATTTCCTCATCTGTCAAATGAGCTGGAGAAGTAAATGGCAAATCACTGCAGTGTCTTTGCCAAGAAAATACCAAATGAAGTCATGGAAAGTCAGACGTGACTGAAATGACTGAACAACAACAAAACATAAGCACAGTTTGTCATTTTTGCCTGATTTAGTTAATACTATTTTGATATGCTATCAGCTCATAATGAATATGATGCATGCATGTATTGTCTGTTGTCCTTTCAGCATTTAATAGGTCTCTTAGGGCCTATTGAGTATTCAGTTAAATGTATAAACTATTACACTTTGCAGACATACGTCCCTGGGTGGGCTCAAACCACCAACCTTTCCGTTAACAGCCATATACACTAACCAATTGTGCCACAGAGACCCTAACAGACTATTTTATGGAGAACTCACACAGGGCAAGCATTCACATGGTGGTCAGAAGAAGTGATACAAGGACATTTTTAAGGTCTTTCTTAAGAACTCTGGAATCTATTGTGTGACGTGTGAGACACTGGCATAGGACTGCTTAGCATGGCATTCCCACATCAGAGAAGGTGCTGTGTTCTATGAGCAAAGCAGAATTGAAGCAGCTCAAAAGAAATGCAAGATGTGCAAATTCAGAGAATCCACCCCAAACGTTCACATGGAGTATTTGTGCCCCACTTGTGATAGAACATTCTGAGCTCGTATTGGGCTGATCAGCCACAGTCAGACACACTGTGCATTGACTCCAACATAGTGATGTCATTTTGGTCCTCTTTGAGAATGAAGGACAACAACCAACTAATAAACTATTAGATTGGTACTAGTGTTTTCAATATTGGAAACATCTCCCTTCTAGATTTAATGCTCCATCAGTCTATGAATACATGTAGTATCACATAAATCATAGGTATATTTGGTTTCTTTGTTCTGAGAAGCTCAAATATTATCTACTGCCAAGAAGCATCAAAGACTAAGCTTGATGCTGAAGGACAGGTGATGAAACACACTTCCCACTTCTTGGCAAAGGGTCAGGGGTAGGGCCACTAAAGTGTGAAATATTTCCTATACTCTCAGTTGCAGTACATGAGTTACTTTTGCTTAATTATTTTTCTTTGTTACAAGGGGCTTCTTCCATCAGGTGGAGGGAGGGATGTAAAATGACTATGGAAGTAAGGGAATGAAACTTTAATAAAACTTTTTTTAAATAGTGTTTTATTTTTTCCAATTACATGTAAAATAATTTTTAACATTTTTTAAAATCTGAGTTCCAAATTCTCTCTCTAGCTCTTCTCCCCCATCCCTCAGATGGCAAGCAATTTGATATAGGTTATATATGTGTAATCATACAAACATATTTCCATATTAGTCATGTTGTGAAAGAAAATACAAACCAAACAGAAAACATACACACACACAATAAGGTGAAAAGTAGTATGCTTCAATCTGCATTCAGACTTTATCAGTTCTTTCTGTGGAGGTGGCTAGCATTTTTGATCATGAGTCATTTGGAATTGTCTTGGATTTTTTAATGAAACTTTAAAAAAAAACCATTAATTCACCTTTTCAAAGAAGATTCTAAGGTGTTCATAAAAGGCTTACTCAAAGTCAAAGGGTCACCCATGAGGACTAAGTCTTTGAGTAGTTTGTGAGGCTCCTATTACAAACAAAAACATATCACCTCTGGGTTCCCTTATACATCTCCTATGATGTCCTGCAGAAGAAAATGCTCTAAAATGTAGTTTTACATCTTTTTGAAATGAAGTTGGAGGTAGCAGCAGGGGTGAAATAAAAGTTAATATTTTGAACATTTCATAAAGTTAGCATAGTATATGGGGGCAACAAAAGGCTAGAGGTAGCCCTTGTAGTTCATATCTATGCTATTTTAATGTCAATATTTCAAATATCTGTGATTTCATTGATGTGGGTGTGCCCTTTACTGACACAGATCACAAATAGTCTTAGAGAGTTATCATAGTTAAACAAATCAATTACCCTGTAGTCCACCTGGTAATGAGCATTTCTGAACTTTAATGAAGTTAGTCTTCAGAAAAAAGACATATAGTTGATGATTTTCTAGTATAGTAGGCTTTATAGGATAGTAGGATCAGCTGCAGATTGTGTTCTAGTAGCGTAAGGTCCTTTCTATGCCATAATGAGGCATATCTCATGGATATCTTTCCTTAAACAAACAAAAAAATTAATCAGGAGAGTAAATATATTCTTATTGCTTTTGATTTTAAATCTTTGAATTTCCTACTATTTGATTTCTAGATCAAAATAGATATGTGTCACCATAAGAAAAAAAAAGTAGTCGAGCAAGGGAGAAGTGGACTTTGAAGATTGTGTTATAAGATAGAGTTGTATTATTATTTTTGCACCATTATCTTTCATTTACTTCCCAAACTCTCCTTGTGATCCACAGTTGTCCTGAAAGATCATGGTATGGTTCCTTTCATCAAGATATTTTTGGATGATGAATGCTATCGTAGTGATTCTTTAAGTATCTTGGAGCAGCTCTCCACCATTAACACTGAAGAGTATATGAGCATAATTATTGGAGCCCTGTGCTCTTCAACTCAAGGAGAACTACATCTGAAACTGGATCTACTGAAGGTGATTTATATTGCTCCTTTGTGTTTTTATTCTCTTGTATACCACAAATACTACATGAAACATTTCATATACTGTTATTGCTTTTGCTTCTATCTTATTCTGAGAGAATGTCATTAAAGTGTCCTAAAACAATAACTGAGACTGCTAAAAATTATACCAATGTTGTATAAAAATCAACTAGAGTTCAGAAATAATCTTGGGATATAGGTATTAAAACATACTGTTACTTCTAATATATCTCTGCATGTAATTCAATGCGAGCATAAAAAGAAATAATTTCTGGAGTTCATAAACACCCTTTGGATAAAACAGTTTTGTTACTGAAATTCAAAATAACAATGCATTTTTAAAGTTTTCCTTCATTTTGTTAGTGGTTTTCCTACTTACTTAATAATAGAATCCAAATGTTATTAAATATTTTATTTGGGCCTTGAACCCCTAAATGAATTTTCCATATAGTTCTGTGCAGTGAGTGGTTCTCATTTTTAAATTCTCTTTGGTCAAGAGTAATTTTTCTCCCTCTCAGGTTATTGTGAGACTCAAATGAGGTAATGTATGTGAAGTGCTTTGCAAATCTTTAAATGTCAAATCTAAGACTCTGATTTCAACAGAGTAGGGAACTTTTTGTGTTGGAAACTCCTAACACTGTGGTTCGGCATCTGAGCTGTAGCTCATTGTCTCAGTGTCACAGGCACTAAGAGTTTAAGGGGCTTGTCCATGGTCACATATCTAATATGTAAAATCAATGAGATAATATATGTAAAGCAATTTACAAACCTTAAGAGCTATGCAAATGTTCATCACCATCATCAGCATCATTTTTCAGAGGTAGGAACTGAACCCTGGTTTTCCTGACTCCTGGACTATTCTCTCTACCATATCGTGCTATGTCTTTAAAAAAAAGGACTACATAAATGTCAGATAATATACTCCTTCCAAGACTTCACCTTGCAATGATTCTAGTATTGGAGATCCATTCTGAATCCTTAGGGCTCTCCTGAAATATTGGAAATATGTGGATCTACTTCAAGATGTGTAATGTCCTTCCCCCCAATATATTCAGAGAACTGCAAAAACTTTATAAGATAGCACTGGTGAAAAGTTAGGTATTTAAATTTCTGCTTTAAATCCAGATTATAAGTAATTTTTATTTCTAGATAAGAAAACAGAGGTGAAAAGGCACAAAGGTGAAGGGACATTATGATGGCATAGGCATTTTTGGCAAAGAGTGGGAGCCTAGGTGTTCTAATCACCTTTAGGAGGTATTTTTCAGAATTCTTCATAATGCTTATTTTACAATTGTTTCTTCTTATGATTATAAATGCAGTGCCAGAAGGGACCTTAAAAACCATTTGAGAGAAATTCCCTTTGTCCTATTATTTTTATAAATGAGGAAGCTGGGGTCTAGCGAGATTAGGTGATTTGCCAATGACTACACAAGTGGGAGAGATAGGATTTGAATCCAGACCCTCTGATTCCA
The DNA here is from genome assembly GCF_900497805.2 of Vombatus ursinus. Taxonomy (NCBI): domain Eukaryota; kingdom Metazoa; phylum Chordata; class Mammalia; order Diprotodontia; family Vombatidae; genus Vombatus; species Vombatus ursinus. The sequence goes on from NW_020940527.1 coordinate 21,243,405, forward strand.
AATCCAGCTTTCCTTCCATTGCTTCATGCTGCCTAAAATACTTGTACCACATGCCTTTCATATTTACTCTATGGACCCAGAATCAGTACATGTTTTGTTGTTGTTGTTCAGTTGTATCTAATTCTTCATGACCCCACTTAGGGTTTTCTTGGCAGAGATACTGAAGTGATTTGCCCTTTCTTTCTCCAGCTCATTTTACAGATGAGAAAAGTGAGGCAAAAAGGATTTAGTGACTTGTCCAGGGTAACACAGCTAGGAAAAGTCTGAGGCTGGATTTGAACTCAGGAAGATGAGTTTTCCTGACTCCAAGTCTGGCACTATTTGCACTACGGTGCCACCTAGCTGCCTTAAAATCAATGTATGTGTCTTCTTGCAAGTTGGGCTCTAACGACTTATTTAGAAGCATGACAAGAACATGGAAATGAGTAAAAATAGTTTCTATTAGCTTAGAATATGAGCTTCTAGCCAGAAAGGCTCCTGCTGTGGGTTTGATTGGCATTTCTTTGGCATATTGTGGGTGGTAGGTATGTGTAGTACCACAAGGTCTTAGATATCTTCCAAGCCCTTGGCTAACATGGAGTTATCTTCAAAATATAACGTGTATGTGCCTGATAAGTAGGCATTTGGATTGCATTGGAACACTTGTAGTGATGGAGAACTCATTGAGTTGGAGAACCATCCATTCCATGTTTAGACATTAAATGGAAAATACTTAAAGGTTGCTGATTGTGATAAAATTAGGTTGATGAGCACTCTAAATTAGTGGAAAGTTTGAGTTGTAGGACATTTGTTCAGGAATACATTTTGCTATCTCGAATGCTTACTGTGAGTAGGCCTAACTGGCAGTGATTTTTATAATACGGTCTCTTCTTTGATTCAAAGATGTGGCTGGTGTGTGATTCCATATTAAAACACCTGCCGAAGAAGCAATAGATTCCACTTCCCCTACAATGATGTTTATATAATAGTAATCATACTCATAGGACAGCTAGATGGCACAGTGGATAGAGTGCTGGGCCTGGAGTCAGGAACACTCATCTTCCTAAGTTAAAATCTAGTCTGAGATACTTACTAGCTATGTGATCCTGGGCAAGCCATTTACCCCTGTTTGCCTCAGTTTCTTCATCTGTAAAATCAGTCAGAGAAGGAAATGGCAAGCTACTCCAGTATCTTTGTCAAGAAAACTCTGTGGGGCAGCTAGGTGGCACAGTGGATAGAGCACCAGCCCTGGAGTCAGGAGGACCCGAGTTCAAATCCGACCTCAGACCAATCCTTGACACTTACTAGCTGTATGACCCTGGGCAAGTCACTTAACCCCATTGCCTAGCCAAAAACAAAACAAAACAAAACAAAAAACTCCAAGTGGGGTTATGAAGAAACAGACATGACTGAAAATGACTGACCATCACCAACAATAATCATACTCACATTCATATAGCACTCTAGAGTCTATACCAACTTTTTTTGGTCTAAGAACAAACCAGTGAGATAAATAGAGCAAAGCAGAAAGTGCTTTGCAAGTCCTAAATATAAACAAACTGGTATTTTAATACAAATGCCCTATGGAGAACTCTGATATCATCAATCTATGGTAGAGGTGTCAGAGGACAGGCAGCAGGCCATTGCAGCCTAAAACTGGAGTACAGCCTGAACCAGATTAAATTGAATTGGGACATGTTTAACAAAACAAATACAAATATAAAGTTAGTTATTTTTAGTCCTACCTGACTCTTTGTGACTCCATTTGGGGTTTTCTTGGCAGAGATACTAGAGTGGTTTGCCATTTCCTTCTCCAGCTCATTTGACAGATGAGGAAACTGAGGCAAACAGGTTTAAATGACATGCCAGGGTCACACAGCTACTGAGTGTCTGAAACCAGATTTGAACTCAGGTATTCCTGATTCTAGGCCTTGTGCTCTGTCTACTGTGCCACCTAGCTGGCCCCCATCCCCAATGCAATAGAACAGAGGTAATGTTAACATGTGGTTTCTAAGTCAATTTGTGGCCCACAGATTAAGTGGCCACTTATTTCTATTTGAGAGTGACACCAGTAGTGAGGGGACTCCTGGAATGGAAAATCTTCACACTACTTCATACTGGAAACTCAGGAAACAGAGGCTTAGAAAACTGACTTTTCTAAGGCCATTCCACTTATATGTAGTGAAAGCAAGTCTTAAGAGTAGATGCTGCTACAATTCTTGAAGATAGTGTGTTCTCTTAAATATTCCATTTTAAATACTTTACATGATTTTTTTAGCAAAATGCTATTTGTTCATAATTTCCATAAAAGAAGAAAATATTACTTCCTACTTGATTTAAACTCTCAAATTATCAAAAATTCTAAGCTAGTAATGCTTTAGTAAAGGAAGAAAATTTTGCTCTGCATGCAGGTTAGTTTAAAAAGTACAATGCCATTGTTAAATCAACTTTAGAATTGTAATTTAATGATGCTTCACTTTCCAAAGAACCACCATTTCCAGAATTTCTTTTACTTATTCTACTGTATTTCTCCATTTTAATGGTAAGATTACAAATAGAGTACTAGAGTTACCGTGAACAGTCTTGACTCCCACATATTTCCATGTTACATCAAACAAATTGTCATCATCACATGCTCGTGTCCAATCAGTATGTTATTTCCCTTGGTTACTGCCATAGTCTTTTTTCAGGGGACTTTATAACTTTTCAAAATCTCTTTTCTTACTTTAGCTTTATAGTCTAAGCCTGCTTTTTTTTGTTCCCTGTGGAGCTATGTATTCAATGAGTTGCTTTTATAGAGAATGAGCACAATTAAAAAAATGTTTGGGCATCTATTTGTGACCTACCCTAACAGCCCTCCCTACCCCAAATAAGTTAACAAGAAACACCGTGATTAGGCAATTATATATTTGAATTTTCAGCAGGTCTCAGTCACTGCATAAAATATTATTTTTTTTTTACAGTGAGACACGTTACCTAACAATCTAATCTGTCCAAACATTAAATGGGAGCAGGAAGCTCCTATCTAATGGAGATTGTCAAGAATCAATCAGTCAACCAATTATATTTATTAAGTGCCTATTGCATGCTAGATAAGGGCAGCTAGGTAGTGTAGTGGGTAAAAAAACTGGGTTTGGAATCAGAAAGATTCATTTTCATGAGTTCAAATCCAGCCTCAGACACTTACTAGATGTGTAACCCTGAGCAAGTCACTTAACTCTGTTTGCCTCAGTTTTTCATCTATAAAATGAGCTGGAAAAGGAAATGACAAATCATTCCAGTATCTTTGCCAAGAAAACTCCCCAAAAGGGGTCACAAAGAGTCAGATATGACTGAAAAACAACTAAGCAACAATGCATGTCATTTTTCTAGGCACAGGGGTATACAATCAAAGCAGATAATGAGAGAGGGAGAGAGAGAGAGAGACAGAGAGACAGAGAGAGACAGAGACAGAGAGACACAGACAGAGACAGAGACAGAGAGACAGAGAAAGAAAGAGACAGAGAGAGAACTAACTAATAAGGAAATCAGGGGAGGCTTCATGTAGGAGGTAATATATAAGCTGAATGTAGTGGCACCATGGCTCTGGAGTCAACGTACCAGGGTTCAAGTCCCATTCCTGATACTCCCTGTGAGACCTTGGGCAACGCACTTACATTTTTTAAACATCAGTTTTCTCATCTGTAAAAGAAGAGATTTGGACTCTGTAACCTCTGAGGTCTTTTTCAGCTTTAGAGCTGTGATCTGATAAGAAAGCTAAGTATGCTGAGAGGCAGAGATGAGGAGGGAGAGCATTCCACATTCTAGGCCTGTGATGATACACAGAGGTGGTAAATAGAGTGTTCTAGCAAGTAAACTAGATTGACAGGAACATAGAGTATATGACTGGAAGTCCAATAATCCTAGGATGGTAGACAGGTACTATAAAGGACCTTAAATACCAGAAGAATAAGTTTCTTATTCTGGAGACAATAGGGAGCTATGGAATTTTCTCGGAGACAAAAGTGACATGGTCAGATTTAGGCATTAGGAATATTGTTTGGCAACTGTGTAGAGCAGCAGAGTCAGTTTCAAGTAGAAATGGTGGAGGGACTCATTAATCCACACATAAGAATCCCAGCAGACTGCAAATTGATTTAGTTTCAAAATGTAATATTATCTATGTTTTATTGTATTTTAATTTATTTTGTTAAATATTTCTCCATTACATGTTAATCTGGTTCAGACAGCCCTCGGGAATGCTGTGGGCTGCCCGTGTCGCCTCTGGTGTAGAGGATAGATCAGAGTGGGGAGGAGTGACCGGAAGCAGGGAGCTCAATTATGACAGTACAATAGTCCAGGTGACAATGGGCAGGGCCATTTTGGCAGCCGTGTGAGTGGAGTGGAGCTGGATGTGAGAGAGGTCGAATGTATAACACTGGTAAGTGACTAGAGTTGAAGGAGGGAGAGGAAAGATTATTGAAAAGAGACATTTTACATCTGAATTGAGTTCATTTCTCTTTTATATATCTTCTCATGTTCACAACCAGTGATGCATTTGTTTCTGAGTTCAACCTAAAATCATCTTTGACAATGGAATCACATATTTAGAGCTAGAAGAATGTCCAGAATCATGTATTCCATCCAACACCCTTTGAGACCTAGAGAAATGAAATGATTTGCCCAGGGTCCCACAGCAAATCTGTCAAGGGGGCAGAATTAGTACCCGGATCTTCTGATTGTCTCTTGGTGCACTTTCCAGTACACCGTGCTGTTCAAAGACAGAACATTTTTTTGTTACGCTTCTTTTCATGTGATCTGAAAAAACAATAGAAAATATAGAGCAATTCCATTTCTTCCTCTGCAGCTATTATTCCCAGACTTACAATCTAATATTTAATTTTATTATTATTATTATTTCAGATTTTCCTCTTAACAATTATTAGTCATAAACCAATTACTCATTTTGAATACACGTATGCAAAATTTTATCATATCAATACACGTGTGCATATTTCTCCTTTTAGTCTTTCATCAATGTCCTACATTATTGTTACTACTAGTAAGTGACATTTACCAAGCTTAACAAGTAATAATTTGTGTACATTATCTGATTTGATTTTCACAATATTCCTATGAGGTACATAGCACATACGTTATTATCTCCACTTGATAGATGAGGAAACCGAGGCTCAGAGAAGTTTCCTGATCTATTTGTTCAATGTCAGGCAGTTAAGGTTTACAATGCTCTTTGTTCACAATAGACTCACGAGGTTGGTAGTATGAATACCATACTCCCTACTTGGTGGATGAGGAAATAACTTAAAGTGAGTTGTCCGGAGTCCCACTGCTGGTGTGTGTGTGTGTAAGAACTGTGACTCAAGCACAGGTCTTCTGACTCCAATACCAATGCTCTCTTTATTACACCACAGTCCCTTCCATTTTTGGACAGTTTTCATTATTGGCATATCCTTCCTTTTAGTAGGTAGAAATTTGCTCTCTGGCAATTTCCACCCACTGTTCCTAGTGTTGCTGTATAGAGTGACACAGAATACATTGAATCTGTTTTCTCTGCAATAGCCTGTCTCATGTTTAAAAGAACTTTCATGGCCCCTTGAGTCTTTGCCTCTTTGAACCAATATCCTGTTACTTCAGCTGATCTTCCTGTGAAATATTTTTTCATATTTCCTCATTCAAACTGCCTTCCTCTGAATTCAATCCAATCCCTCAAGCACCTATTCTTGTTAAGTATATCACATGTGCTTGTCCTAGGCACTGAGGATAAAAGATAAAACAATAAAGAGCTCTTGCCTTCAAGGTGTTTGTATTCTACTGTGCGGTACACCCATCTATATTAATGTACCTTGAACTGGATACAGTCCTCCATGTGTGTTTTGACCATCACAGGGTAGAGTGAAACTATTGCCTTCTTTATTCTGGATTCCACCAGTCTATGGATTCCTTTAATTATTATGTCCCACTGTTGACTCCTACTGAGCTTTCAGTCAATAGTTTTTCCAATGAAAAATCACTTTTGTGTATGAAAAATTGCCTACAGGGATGAATGATAAACACTTTGAGGGCATAGTCTGTCTCATTTTTCTTAGCACAGTGCCTAGAACATTTTGTAGGCAGTTAATACTTGCTTTTTGAATAGTTAGTTAATAGGGAACACAGACCACCCTGACCCTTACTGCAAGAAGGCCAAGTGTGTTAGAGATTTCACTCTTCCCTATCTCCTCCCCCAGGGTTCTCTGGTACCCTTAAAAGGGCTTCAGTGTGTCTAAACTCTCTGCAGATGGCTCCAGCCCTCACCAATGGTGTTCCCTCGATTGTAGGGCATAGTCCCCTGCATCCCAGTTCCATTAGCCACTGAATACTCCAGTTCTGTAGTAGATACTTGGAAAATATTAATTAGAAAACTACAGTTACTGCCCTACTGGGCATAAGAAGTTCAATGTATATTGTTACAGAAATATTGTGTGAACAAAATGGAATTAAATAACTTGGCTAAGTTATATGTGTATGGCCAAACTTGAGTGCCAGGGTTACCTAGGCACAGGGAGATGAAAAAAATCCTCTCATGTACAGTTTGGGTCACATTGAGTTTTTTCTTGCTGGGGGCTGATGAACCATGACCTCCCAGTTTAGAGATTTTGAAATGTACTGGTTCAACACAAGGATTTCACACCTGTCTTTGAAAATGATGCCCAAATGGGGATGGGATCTCTTTGTTTTACTTGGTTTGGATGCTCTGTTGTCAAAATTGAAAACAGGACATAGCATTTCCTTAAGTGAGTATATTGTTAGCTCGCTAACCCGCAGATACCTTATTCGAGAGGCAGCCCTTGGGAAATATGATAGAATATCCAGAATTAGAAATGTACAAAGCCATTATGATGTTTTACAGATTTAATATCATTTCTGAATTGTGCTATCAAGAGAGACCATAAATGACAAATACTGTTTAAGATTATTTAACAGAGTTATACTCAATGCTCGCTGAGCTGTCCCCATGTTGAAGTCACTGCCCAGTCATGTGAGTGTTGAGGGAGGCCGGTTTGCTTTGGAAGGCCGCCAGGGAGCTGTTGAGCTCATTCCTGTTGCTTTGCAGTAATGGTAGCCCAGAGCTAATGTGTCTCCCTAAGTGCCTGACTTGCTACTGAGATATGTTTTAACTCAGTTATCATTTGCTAGAATTAGATGTGGAGTCTACTTTGTTTGTAAATTATCTTGGGAGCTTCAACAAAGTTGGGAAACAGAGCTTTTTTCTGGTTGGGTCTCACTTTTCTGAAGTTACCAGCTGGTCTCTCTGCCTTCAGGGCTGTATCGTACTTTGGAGTCAGAACTCCCTTCAGTCCTGTGAAGTTGGACCAGACACTTCAGCTACACTGTTAGGATTGGTGAAGGTTGTGAGTCTATGGTGGAGGTTTTGTATTAACTCCTAAAATGCTGTAATTTATTTTATGTCTCTTCTTTCTTGTCTGAATTTCTTTCTTCGTACAACTATGAACCTACTTAACATATAACCTCGCTGTATATAATGGGAGTAGGTGGCAGGAATTAATAAATAAATACTATCTGAATTAATCAATCAATCATCAAGTATTGATATCTATTATATGCCAGGCTCATTTGAGTGTACAAATACAAAATTGAGACAGTGCCTGCCTTCAACAAGCTTATATTTTATTAGCAAAATTCAGCAGTCCACAGATGAATAAATAGAGAATATCTAAAAAATACAAAGTAATTGAGGAGAGGCACTAATAACTGGGAAAAATTTGCAAAGTTCTCATAAAGGAAATGTCACAAGATGAGCATGGAAGGAAGCTAGAGATTCCCACAGGTAGAGATGAGAAAAGAGAGCATCCTGGGTATGGGGAATAGCTTCTCTGAAAAGGCATGAAGATGGAGATGGAATGTATCTTATAGGGAAGACAACAAAAGAATGAGGTATTTGTAACACCATACAATCTGGACCTATTTAATGCTATCCAAAAATTAGATGTGTTGCTTCTTGAGACAGTGTTTTGTCCCTCACTGGAAATCATTAAGTAATGGATGGATAACCACTAACCAGAGATGTTGAAGTCATTAGTGATTCTTGGCTAGGCATAAAATAGAATACAATAGATTGCCCCAGTGTGCTGGGGCAGCTCAGAGTCTGTGGTTGCTTTCAAGTTTATATAACAACTTAACCTAATCTAAGAAAATGTCATATTCTAGGTGACTTTTTGAATTAAAAGATAAAAATGAATAATTAAAATATCCTATTGTTTCAATGAAAACAATTTCTTTGAAGGGCTAGATGACTACTGATCTATAAATTCCATGACGTTAGTGCTCTGCCCATGGTAGAAGCTGGATGAATATTTGTTGAAGGATATTTGAAAGTAGTTTATTCCTTCACATAGTTAAACATTTTCTTCAGCATTACTTTGGCCTTTCCGATTTGTTTACCAAATTCATTATTTATAATATGGAAATAAATGTCAGCCCTGCCATTATCATAGATACTCATCGGGAAGAGGTGGTTAAATGGTTGAGATTTTCTTTACTTTAGTGGGCCTGATTTTCCCTAATGTCTGTTATTCCTGGCTAGGAAGGCATGCAAGTAGGATAACTCATCAATACTTTTTCATACTTTAATGCATTTAATACAGTAAGCCATAGGTTTAAATTTTGCAAAGCTAGGCTTGGCAAAACTAAAATATTGAGGGCTAATTCAACATGGGGTGAAAATCCTCTGGACCTCAGGTGAATCCTTCTGTGTTTAACTGCTAAATATACAACTGTACTTTCTGATGAAGAATTAGGGACCAGAGGGAAGATTACTCCAGTATAGTTTCAGTCCCCTCTGACAAACAGCAGGCCACCTCTGAAGAATATACCCTTCCGAAGAAAGAACAAAGTTTGGGTCTTTGGTATTTTTTTTTAGTTGAGTAGAGTTTCCCAATCAAGATGGCAAGACATGCAGCTTCCCCATCTAATTCTGACAAATGATAACGCGGTTAAAACATAATGTAAGCAAATGAATTTATTATCCTCAGCCTTTGGGATCATGATTGCATTACACACAAATTCAGATTGATTTGCTAATATATATTTAGCTGTTAAACTCTGAGCTTAATTTGATTACCACTCCAGTCTTCCAGCATGACACATGGATAATTATAAGGAATAACAAATAATGGAATGTGAAATAAATTCTGTTATCCCTAACTAAGTTTGTGGTTTACAGTAGACATCAGTTTTAAAGATTCAAGCTAGAGGAATACTAACTCAGAGGCGATTAAATTGTAACCAAGTTAAAGCCCAAGGAAATGTGGTTAACACTGACCTTTCCTGAAATATGTCAAACCTATGCTGATTATTTCAACTTTAACTTATTAAATTTACTTCCTGCTCAAGACTTACCACCCCATTTGATGCATTATCATGCAAAATGGAATGACAGGAGTAGAGTTCCCCTGCCTGGTCTCCACATTTCTGACAAACTGTTTCCCTAAGTAGCACATTATTTATTTTCCTTTATGATAGAAGTGTTTCTATTTACTTAATTTGAAATTAAACTTTTGTAATTAGATTTTGGAGTCTTTACTTTATGACTCTGCAAATATGAAATTAGCCCCATTCCAAGAGGTAATAGACCAGTCAAAATTCTAATGAGGTTACCTCCCATTTTAGATAATGACTTTTGAATTTAATAAATCAAGCAATGCCAACAATTAAAAAAAAGAGAGAGTGATTCTATCCCCTTTTCCCTCCACCATAAAAAAGAAGAAAACTGAAGTCATTAGCAACTCAGGATAGTGAAATTGCTTAGGAATGCATAGTATATTTTGTAAAATTGATAAATTCACCTTTTAAACGTGAGTAAAGGAATAAGAGGAAGAATTTTAAATGGGAGGAAAATTTTCTGAAGGTAGGGAAATAAATTTCACAGATCAATCAACATTCAGAAAATTGACCAAATTGTGCTTTAAAAATCAGCTTTGTTTTTGGTGCTCTGGTTGATTATTTTGTTTAATCATCTGCCTATGATAAATAGGCTTGCTTTCATCTGGGATGGATAGTGTTTCTTCTTAGAGAGACTCAAATGGATTAAAGATATATGGATGTATGCATTATACATATATATGAACACATACATGAATGCATATATACATATATGTATGCAACATATATATGTATGTGCAATGGTATGTATGTATATTTGTATGTGAGGCAGCTAGATGGCACATTGGTTAGAAAGGTGTACTTGGAGTCAAGAAGAGCCAAGTTCTAGCAAATATCTGCTTTAGACCCTTACTGACTGTATGACCCTGGATGAACCACAAACTAATGGGGGAAGACAATACACAAAAGAAAGCTGAAAGAAAGGAGGTGGGAAGATTTGGGATGGTGGGTGGTATAGTACCCAGAAGTCCAAAATCAATGTAATTGGTGGGAAATAAGAGAAGACTGAAGAGACATCTTCTTCTCCTTCTTCTTCTTCTCCTTCTCCTTCTTCTTCTTCTTCTTCTTCTTCTTCTTCTTCTTCTTCTTCTTCTCCTTCTCCTTCTCCTTCTCCTTCTCCTTCTCCTTCTCCTTCTGTCTTTTTTGAGCCTTCTTAAATAGAGACTCTGTAGCCCATGGCCCTGCCCTTCATTCAAAGAGTCCAATCTGAGGAGTAGAAGGGACTGAGAAGTGAGTACCAGGCAGATTCGATCTTGGAGGATGAGATTTCCCAATGATGGATTTCCTGGTGAAGGAAGGGGAGGAATGATAAGGAGGTCCAAAGAAGTCCAAAAGCAGTATAGCGGATGGGAAATGGAGATATATCAATGCTATCATCATCACCATCATAATTGAAGTTGCATGGTAAACAAAGACCATAGATTCCTTGAATGGTGGAACTCAAAGAGACCTTAAAGAGCTTTATATTCAACTCTCTCATGTTTTTCAGATGGGGACCCTGGGCTTCAGTGGGCAACATTGGGATGTTATAGAATATTCTGAGTTCATCTTGGAGCTTTAGCTTTGTCATCTGGAAAAAGGAGATTTTATGAAACTAGTTCTGGCAATCTGATGCAATGAAATTATCCATATAAATCCATTTGGCCTTAGAAGCTAGAAGATGGTAGATTATATGTAAACTGAATTTTTTGATGAAAATGGAAAATATTCCCCCAATATGTTATCTTTGGGCTGTTTTTCCTTCTAGGTTCATTTTTGCTCTCTGCTTGGGAGGTGTTGGATGTCCAGGGAATAGGGATAGGAACTAGACCAGTGATTTCAGCAGATATCGTGAATTCCTTATAGGGAATTCCTAGATAAGTAAACTCCCTCTGCCAGCATAGATTAGCACCTTCTCTGCAACTTTGAGTCTCAAAGAGTTGACAAGAGCACTGAGAAGCTGCAACTTGCTGACTTGGTGATAGTTTTGCAAAAATGTTTATTGGACAATTGGTTACACACACACACGCGCGCACACACACACACACACACACACACACACACACACACCCCCTTTGAAAATCTTGTGAAAACTTAACTCCTGGATTTTGCTTAACCCTTGTTCAATCTTCTCTTTCCAAGTCTGAGGCAGCTAGCCTGCTGATAGTTTGGCTGAAATGTTTGTTGGTCAATTGATTAAAAAAATCAACCCTTAAAATTTTTTGCCAAAACTTATCACCTGGGTTTTTTTAACCCTTGTTTAATTTTCTCTTTCCAATATCACAGTCTCTCCTAAAAATACTGGAGAACCCTAAAGGCCGTTCTGCTTTCAGAACCTCCAGTGGCTTCAATGGTCTTCTATCTCTCCTCTCTGACATGGAAGGATCTCTACAGGACCCCCCATCAGAGATATGGGCCCCAATCACCCCCAGCCAGATAATGGAACTTGTCTTCTACACACTCTGGGCAATGACAGCAGCTCTACAATTTGACTCAGTCAATAGTGACTTTTTCAGGAGAAATAACTTGTTTGAGAAGCTGGCTGAAGATCTCTGTTCACTGGGCTGCTTTGGAGCTCAGGTGCAAGAGAAAGTCTCACCACACCCCTTTATCACTGAGAAAGTCAGGACATTTGCAAAACTGTTAAATGCTGCTTTTTCTCCTTCTGAGCCATTCCCATCTGCACTAAGGAACTGCCTCCAGATTCTGAGTTTTCTTGATAGTATGGCCAGAGGCACCCTCCACTTGGGAAATAGGCTGAAGGAATGGAAGCAAGCTCCAGAAGAACTGACCATGCCTATCCAACCTGATGGATATTCCAGGACTGACAAGAGCAGCTTCAGGTCACTCATGGTTAAGATGTGGCCAGACCTGGATGACAGGTAAGTCTTTGATTCTTGATTCTGAAATTGTACCTAAATCCCATTTATGAAAAAAAATATCTAAGGTTTTTGTAAGATAAGTGAAGATGACAATTTTCTGGGAGTGACTTTATCATAAATAGAATATTTAGGAAACTTGAATGATTTTGTATATCAAAGTTTAATTTGGATGGGAGGACAAGGCTTTGTACCTCACTGTCACGGTTTTCCTCCCTGCCAAATGAGAAAGTTGAATTAGGTGACCTCTAAGACTGCTTCGAATTCTAACACACTATGGGGCTATGATTCCAAACTCAATGTTATTCCATCCTATGTATTATAATATCTCATTTATATCTTACCTACACCTGTATTATTATTCCACTGCTTCTCTACTAAGCTGAATATCATATTCAATATTTAGTTGTTTTTAATTAAAAAGACAGCTAGAGCTCTGTCTAAACAGTCATCACAGGTTCCCTGATAAGATATCCTTCTATATTAAAAAAAAATCCATTATCGTTTTAGTTAATAAGACGCTAGAAAATGCACCTTTGGTTAGTGTGGACAAGAAAGGAATCCAGATTATTTTGATAGATTAAATTAGTTTTTGCTATTAACATCAAAGTCTTACTGAGACCTTAATTTTCAACTGGATTGGGCTTAGGTCATTGGTAGCCAAGAGGTAAAATGTGTTTGCAATAAAGGCATTGTTATATGAATGGACTGGTATGATTTTTAATCTTAAATTGAATACTTCCAAAGTGAGGGGACCATGTCTGTTAATTTCACAGAATCATGGAATTACGAAAATGTTGGAAATGTTAGTGATCATCTTATAAAAACCAAAGCATGAATTATGTCTTCAGTATCCCTTACAAGTAGCCAAGTAATGGAGAACTTACTCCTTTCCAAGGTATTCCATTCAAGTTTTGGACAGTGATGATTGTTAGAAAGCTATTGTTTAAAATACACATCCTTATATTTTCCAGCCTTCATTCACCCTTGATCCTATCCTCCCCTCCATCTCCTTCAGCAGATTGTTCTATCTCCCCTACTCTTTATCTTCACTCCCTCCCTATCTACTGCCTCCTTCTCTTCTGCCTACAAACATACCCATGTCTTCTCTCAAACCCTAGTCACTCCTACTAGCTATTATCCCATATCTCTCCTCTCTTTTCTAGCTAAACTTCCTGATAAAGCTGTCTATACTAGGTGTCTCCACTTCCTCTCCTCTCACTCTTTTCTAAACCTGCTGCACTCAAGCTTTGAACCCAACCATTCAACTGAATCTGCTTTCTCTAAAGTTATCAGTGATCTCTTAATTGCCAAATACAATAGCATTTTCTTAAGCCTTATCCTTCTTGACTTCTCTGTAACATTTGACATCGGAGGTCACTATCTCCTCCTGGATATTGTCTCCTCTTTCAATTTTCATGTCATCATTCTTTCTTTTTTCTCTTACTGTCTGTTTCTCAACCTCCTTTGGTGTTTCTTCACCCCTGTCATGCCCAGTACCTGTGGGTATCTCCAAGGACTTTTCTTCTCTTCTTCTCTTTTCCCTCTATATTATCTCACTTGGTGCACCCCGATGAGTTCAATTCTCCTCTCTGCAGATATCTCCTAGATCTGTATATCCAGTCCCAAGCTCTCTTATGAACTCATATCCTATATCACAAACAGCCTTTTGGACATTTTGAACTGGCTATCCTTAAGGTAGCAAGAATTTATTAAGAATCTACCATGTTTCAGGCACCATGCTAAGCCCTGGGGATACAAATAAAGGAGAAAAATAATAGTCCCTGTTCTCAAAGTGTTTACACTGTCATAGAGGAGACAACATGCAAACAACCATGTAAAACAAGATATATACAGGATAAATTGGTGCTAATCACAGAGTAAAGACCCCAGTAAGTAGTGAGGGGAATCAGGAAAGGCTTCTTGTAGTAGGCAGGATTTTAGCTGGTACTTGAAAGAAGCAAGGGAAGGAGGGAAGATGTTTTTTAGGCATCTCAAGCTCAACATGTCCAAAATAGATCTCATTATCTTTCTCTCCAAGCCCACTCCTTTCTCAAACTTCCCATTACTGTCTTGGTCACTGCCAGTTACCCAGGCTCACAACTTCAATGCCATCCCCAGCTTTTTAATCTCACTCTACAGATCCCAAATAGTTAGAACAGTACTTGGCTCATAGTAAATACTTAACAAATGCTTATTAACCCATTGATCCTAATGCATTTTTGGTGGAAGTGATATATTAGTCAGCCATTCTGGAAAACAACATGGATTAATGGGAAGAGTATGACTAAGAAATCTATACCCTTTGACCTAGAGCTTCTGCTGCTAGGCATATGTCCCCTTTTTGTCAGTGACTAAAAAAGACCCTCTATACATCACAATATTTATGTTATCACTTTTTGTAGTATCAAGGAATTGAGAAAGACCCTTTGTGCCTGTTGCCTCTCCATCCGACTGTTTGGCTTTTCCTAGAACTTTGAAGTAAAAAGGATACATAGGCCAGTGATGTTTTATTTATCTCCACTTCCTCTCTACAATGCCCCTTCACTTGGTACATTTGTCTTCCCTTCCCCCTTTTCAGTTTTTGTTTCTTTTTATGAATTGTCTCCCCCCCCATTAGAATAAAAGATACTTGAGGTCAGAGACTGGCTTTCTTTCTGCTTATATTTGTATCTCCACCACTTAGCACAGTGCTTGGCACATAGTAAGCATTTAATAAATGCTAACTGACTGACTAGGAGCAATCCATTCATAGAGGAGTGGCTAAACATGTTGTCCTATATGAATGCAATGGAAGATTACCGAATTATAAGAAATGTGTATGCTGACTATAGAAAATCATTAAAAGACATTTCTGAACTGATGCAAAGTGAAGAAAGCAGAACTAAGAAATAAACAATGCAACAATATAAATGGGAAGACTATTACCAACAAAGCAATTGAAACTGAATGCTGGCAAATTATAATAACTAAGGTGGACTCCAAAGAAGAGAATGAATCTTCTCTCCATTTCCCTCCAGATGTTAGAGAGCCTTAATTATTAGATATTCCTTTATATCAATATGTGCTGTCAGAGAGAGGGAGATCTTTACATTTCTTTTTTCTTTTCTTTTCTTTTCTTCTCTTTCCTTCATTCCTTCCTCCCTTTCTTTTTAATTTCTTTCACATGAGGTATCATTTTCTAATAAGCCTCCTCTGCAGTCTAAATGGGCCATCATGTCTAGCCCCTGTGTTTTGGCTGTCCTCTACCCCAGCCCTTGTGCAAGGACAGACAAAAAACATTGGTCTCTGACTCCTTAGGACATTGACAAAGTCAGGGAGTCTTTGTCTTCTGTGCTACATTACTAAACTACCTGCCTTCAGGGTCAGAGTCTGACTTATTGTGAACCCAACTGGATTAAGTATAAGCAATTGTGTACAAGAGCTTGCATCCTGAGCCCTGTTGGACCCGTGGAGACTTCTCTTTTCTGTGGGTCAACCAATGCTTCTGTCTGCTTATTATTATTGATTAAATGAAAATTACTTATTAACTTTTACCCTAAATTGTAAACAATATATCCTCCCCCACAATAAAGTATTATTTGCCCCTTTCCTTCCTCAGACATTGCCATCACCCTGAGGCAGGCCTTCATCACCTCATACCTGGACCATTACAATAGCTTACTCATTAGTCTCCTTGCTTTATCTTCCACCACTCCAATTCATCTAAAATTCACCGGTCAAATTAATCTCCCTAAAGCACGGGTCTAACCATGTTATTCCCCTATTTAATGAACTCCAGTGGCTCCCTATCCCTTCCAGGATCAAATATAAAGTCCTCTGGTATTCAAAGCCCTTCATAAGAGACTGTCTTTCCACTTATGTTTGTATTCCCAATACTTAGCACAAGGCTGTCCTACCTTTCTAGTCTTCTTACACCTTACTCCCCTCCATGTACTCTATGATTCAGACCTCCTTGCTATTCTTCTCACAAGATACAACATCTCTTTACTCTGAATTTTCACTGGCCATCCCACATACTGAAATGCTCTCCCTCCTGATTTAATGCATTCTCCCTCATTGTCTTCCATGTCTAGTATTCTCTTCTGCCTTGTTTTTGCCTCCTGACTTCCTTCAAGTCCCAGCTAAATTTACACCTTCCATACAAAAAGCCTTTCCTGATTCTCCTTTATGTTGATACCTTCCCTCTGTCAATTATCTCTAATTTACCCTGTATGTATTTTATTTGTGCATTGTTGTTTGTGTGTTGTCTTTCCTATTAGTGAGCTTCTTGAGGGCAGGGACTGTCTTTTTTGCCTTTCTTTGTATTCCTAGCACTTAGCACAGAGCCTGGCACATAGTAGGCACTTAAAAATGTTTGTTGACTAGACTTAACTCACCTCATTCCTGGAAATCAAGCCTAATTTAATACAACTAAAGATCCCATTAGCATATTAAACTTCCACTTTACTAAAACCTCCAGACTTGTTCAAATCAGAGTTAATCTGAACATATTTCTTATCTTTTACTTGTAAAGTTGATTAAAGAAAATCCAAACTCATGTTAGTCTTTATATTTCTCCTAAAAAATTTCATTGTATTAGATTAAACCAAGTCCTAATCTGTCATTATCTTTTTGAATCCTGACTCTTTGGGCCAGTGTTTTAACAATCCCTCTCAGCTTTGAGTCATCTGTGAATCTACTTTTATCCAAATCATTGATAAAAATGCCAAATAGTACAAGGGCAACTACAATTCCCTGGGGCTCTCCACTGGAGATCTTCCAAGTTGACTTTGAACCATTTATGACTAATCTTAGGGTATGGCCATTCAATCAGTTCATTTTTCATCTAATTGTTCTTTTGTCTAGACCACATTTCTCCATCTCTAACCATAAAATGAGGATAATTACAGCAATTTACCTATGCATAGGACTGCTGTAAGAATCAATCGTTGTGAGTTAATAGCTTTAAAGTACTCACCACGGTGCCTGACACATAGTAAGTGCTTAATAAAGGCTTGTTTCTTTTCCTTTAAATACTGTTCCTATATTTTCTTTACTCACCTTGAAACTGGAATAAAATGATGTCCTTGTTAGTGAGTAAATAATAGACACTGAAGTGCTAGCTGGACAATTTAATGCCTCCCTACTCTTCCACTGGAGAAATTAATGATAATGCTATGGAGCG
The DNA here is from genome assembly GCF_900497805.2 of Vombatus ursinus. Classification (NCBI taxonomy): domain Eukaryota; kingdom Metazoa; phylum Chordata; class Mammalia; order Diprotodontia; family Vombatidae; genus Vombatus; species Vombatus ursinus. The sequence goes on from NW_020940527.1 coordinate 21,260,850, forward strand.
CCCAATCAAGAAGCATTTATTAAGCACCTACTATATGCCAGGAACTACTCTAAGCCCTGAAGATAAAAAGAAAACACAGCAACGAGCCGTTAAAGGGCTTATATTTAATGAGGGAAACAATGTGTATATAAATAGGAGTGTACAAGGTACACATGTTTTTTATAGGACTTTAAATTTCTTAAAATGCTTTTCCTATATTGTGTTCTTTGAGAGTAGAAGGGAAGGCATCATCAACCATTCACAGAGGCCCTGTGAATATTTTCAGCATAGGAAAGGAGTCACCTACTTCTCTATGCAGCTTTATTCCTTTGTCATCCTATTCTGTTGTTGTTCAGTGATGTACAAGTCTTTTTTGACCCCATTTGGGATTTTCTTGGCAAAGACACTGGAGTAGTTTGCCATTTCCTTCTCCTGCTCATTCTGAACTCACAAAAAGGCACCTTCCTGACTCCAGGTTAATTCTTTGCACCACCTATATTTGAGATGGAAGGCAGACTCAAGTACCACAGGGCAATTTTGAAAAAAATGCACATATGAAGGAAAACAGATGGTGGTAAGAGAAAGGACTACATAAGCTAAATAGCAATGACCACAGGGACCACAGGGTGTTCTCAGCGCTACCCTGAATTAATGAGATGAGCAGGAAAAAAACTGTGATACAGGGAGGGTCAGTGGGAGAACAGAGAAAGGAGGGTTGAACTAAAGCAGAGAAGAGAAAGACAGGCAGGTTATTGGGTTCCTGCAGCTATCTTGGAATAGAAAGTTCGGACTGAAACTATGGGCTATGATTGCCTCTTCAAGGATTGAGTTCCAAAAGATCTCCTATTTCCCTAACTCTTTTCCTGGTGCCTCCTGGGTAGTGCTATTTAAAATTTGCCCATTTCTTTTATCTGTTTCCTGTATCCTGATGTTATCTTTACAGATAAAGAATCCAGAGTTGGTGGGCTTTCTCAGCTTGTTTTGTATACTTAGTAGATGCCAAGGAAGGGGGAATAGAGAAATCCATGACTTAGCTGGAAATATATACAATTTAAATTAGGACAGAGAGAGCCACACCTCTGTCCAAATGTTAGAGATTTTCCTAACTGGGAGCTCTTAGCTATTATAATTATATTAATTATTTTTAATTTGATACAAACTCCATGAAATAGAAAAAAAAGGGATGAGTTACACTTGTAAGCCATTATATTGCTCCAGGCTAAAATCCAACTAATTATTGTATTGTTTTTGTTTTGTCCTTCATTCTGGAAGAGGACCAGTGGCATCAGGAAGGTGACGTCTTGACTTGCAAATGAATTGGATTTGAGTTAGGCAGGGTTGTGCAAAGTCATCAGCTTCACTCTCCAGTGGCAAGTTATAGATCAGGATGACTGGAGACGGCCCCAATCATTGTAATTAGGGCTGAAGTGAGGGGTAGGAGAGGGGGAGAATGGCTTATTAAATCTCCAATCTCCAGAGAGGAGAGAAGAGGAGGAAGAAAGGACAGTGAAGGAAGAAGCCAGACCTTAAACTACTCTCCAGGGAAGAGATAAGAGAAGTCTGGGAGATTCAATGCTGCCCCTTTCTAGGAAGAAGACTGGTCTACCAGTCAGCCAACTCTCTCTTTCATATCAACACTCAGTGTTACATTATCAGCTGATTGAATACTGAACTTGAGTACAGTTTGAAACTTAAAAATGTTTGCTTCTTCCTTTTTGTGGGTATGTTCTTCACAGATAAGGATAGCAACTCCTTCCTACCTAAGTGTTATCATATCATAAGATCCCTGAAATAGACACATGGTAGATGAATTTCTGATAATACAACTCATTCATTTAACTAGTGTAGTCTTTAGATGACAGGTTTTAAACCTCTAATGGCAGTCCAGTGCAATGGAAAGAATCATGGATTTAGCACTAAAAACTGTGAGTTCAAATTATGGCTCTGCTACTTACTAGTTATGTTCCTTTGGCCTAGTCACTTTACTTTTCTGGCCGGGTTTTGTATAATGAGGCTGTTGGGTTAGAAGATATCTAAAGCCCTTTCCAATTCTAAAGCATTATCAACTTGTTTCCAATAAGTTCTTGCTCCTGGTTTACTAGCACCTTTCTCTTTGCTGCCATAACCAAACTCAGGTAGTCTCCAAGTTCTCTTTTGAGAGATTGCAGGGTCAATTATACTCCAATTGGTGTGTTCATTAGAGAAAGATAATAAAGACTGGGGAAGAAGCTCTGAATTCTGTGACTGGTTGAACTATGTTTCCCCTTTATGTTGAATAATATCCCTGCCAGTGCCCTAAATCTTGAGACAGACCCTTTTCTCCTTGTGGTTTTTATGATTAGGGGAGCTCAAACTGTTTTAATTGACTCTAAACTTGATGTAAATCTGGTGTCCCCACTGCTCTACAATAGCAGCTCCAGCTGCCTTCCCATGGATTAGCTGTGTTAATAGCCCTTAAGCTTCATTTGGGTGGTGTGTTGTGTCTGTAAAGCTCTTTGTCTTTCTTCCTAAGTAGAAGCACCAGCTAACAACTGGAAGCCTGGGAGCTAAGTGTCAGAAGGTTGGTTTCTTGCTGGAGGCCTCTATATTCTACTTTCCCCCCTTCTTAGCTCTCTCCCTAGAAGACTTTCTTATTGTTGTGAAAAGGGGATGTTAGAAATGAGATTAAGAAGAATAACTAGGGATTTTCCCATTTTCTTCTCTCTGGTATAAAAAAGCTTTCAATTTCTCTTTTGCAGTCAATCTTTCACCTGCCAGTCAGTGATGGTGGTACGCATTAACAGGCTGGAGATTTTGTTGTTGGCACACACAATATGTTTCATGACTTAGTGTTGTGTCATCTGTGTTATCTGTAACTGGGTCATATCATTTCTGTCTCTTCCATGACCTTGTTCCCATCAGTTACCTCCTCTCTCCCACATAATAAATCTCTCCTTTTCTCCTGGCTCCTTCTCCACTGCCTAGAAACATACTTAAGTCTCCTCTTATTAGATTATAAACTCCTTGAGAGCAGGGATAGTTTTTTTTCTTGTTTTCTTTTCTTTTTAAATATCCCCAGTACTTAATGCAGTGCATAGCACCTAGTAAGCTCTTGATAAATTCTTGAACTCTTACTCAAAGCCTTTCCTGATTCCCCCTACTTTTACCTATCTATACTCATGTTTTGTATTCCTTAGGTAAGATGTAAGATTCCTAAACTCAGACACTGTTTTCATTTTGTCTTTAAATCACTCCCTAGCACCTAGAACAGTGCCATGCACAGAGTAGATAACTTGTAAAATGTATGTTGCAATAAATTGGTTATTGCCTAGTTCAAAGTCTGTATAGGAATTGCAGAATACCAGAATTGGAAGGAACCTCAAAGTGAACCTAGTACAAACCCATCTTTTATTCACAATTCTCTCTTCAATCCAGGAGATTGGGCAAATCACATGATATAAGCCTCTCCATGTCTCACAATTTTGTTTGAGTAGTCTCTCTAAAATGTTGGCCCTATGGTATATGATGTGGCACCACTTTATTAATAAAATGACCCTTTCTTCTCCATATGAGTATGATGTGCTCTTCACTAACTAAAGTTATTATCAAACCCAAAAACAATGAGTAGTTTTCATTGTGTATAGGTTATATTCTATATCTCCAGCCAAGTGTCCAAGGGTGGTCCAGCTGTTTTGCATTTCCCTCTCTGTTTCCACGACTCTTTCCCTGCTGTCACACTAATCTCTATGTACCCTGTGATTACAATATTTATTCTTGTTTCTGATCTTTAGCTCCTTTTATAATCTATGTTCCCCTTCTCATGTTTCTGCAACAATATACACTGGCCTGAAATGTCCTTCTCTTTCCCCAATATATCCAAGTCCTACAAATTTTTCAAGGCTTACGCCCAATTTCATCTCCTCCATGAAGGCTTCCCTTAGGACTTACCATGGCCTGATTATTCCCTAGATTTGTGGCATTTACTTTCTATAGCTAGTCCATCCATCACTGTCTTTGTAATATTTCTTGTCTTATTTATCTTCACATGGATATATTGTGTCCCTCTAATTAGAGTGTAAACTCCTTGAGATTGTGAATTCAATTCAATTTAATTGATAGAGATAGTCACAGTGTAGTAGATAAAGAGCTTGCTTTGGAACCAGGAAGATCTAGGTTTAAATCCCACTTCTGACACATACTGACTTCTAGTCCCTGGGAAAGTTATGTAACCTCTAAGCACTCTAAGCAACTCTCTGAGATAACTTGCACAGAAAATGCCAGCCAAGTATTAGTAGAGGGAGTTTCTTTACCTGCAAGTTCCCTACAATCTGAAATACCATAGGCATAGTCTCTATCACTGGTTCCTAAGTTCCTACTACTTATGTCAATGTTCTAGGTAAAACATGTCCCCTAACCTCAAGGAACAACTAAATTAGAGGGAATAAGACAGAGGGAAAACTAACTGCAATGAAAATGAAAATAAAACCCAAGTAAAATAAGAATTTGAGAAGGAAGAGAATTCTTTTGCCTATGGAGAATAGGAGAAGTGATATAATAATGGTTACACCTAATGGGGGCCTTCTTTGAAGTGAGTAACAGGGAGATATGTTATGAGTTATGGTCTTAGCAAAGGCATAAAGGTGGGAGAGGGAAGGATTAGCTCTAGGAATATTGAAGGTGGCTGGAATATAGTGTGAAATGGGGTGGTAAGAGATGAGAAAACATGTTATACTTTTTCATCTTCTTTCAGTGATTGTTGATTGATTGGTTAGCATCATGGTTTTCAAACATTTATTATGCACCTACTACTTACAAGAACTGTGCTAAATATTAAGGATGCAAAAACAAAAATAAGGTGATCCCTGACCTCGAGGAACTTAGGTTCTATTCTCACATAGTAAGTGCTCAAAATTTTGCTGAATAAACGGAGTTCAAAATTATATTAATCGTTGCTCTGCAGAAAGAAGAGTTATAGAAATATTCCAGTATATCATATAGTCCTTCAATTGTGGATTCAACTTCTGAAGTACATTTATAAATCATTCACTTTTAACTTGGAAAGTGTTCTGAGCCCTGGTTGCTTTCTATAAAACCTATTTAGCAAGAAGGTCCCTGAAATACCATACAACTGTAATGATAAATATTAGAGAAAACACTCTGGCATTGTAAGCAATTAAAGAAAACCAAAGAAATAGCAACATGGAATAAGAAGTAGGTTGCTTTTCTCCAACTCTTGTGCTTGAGGAAAATTAAGGTTAAATTAACAAAGAAGGAGGCAGAAAATATGTCAGAAAGAGACTTCTAGTCATGTTCAAGAGTAAAGCATGATGGTACTTTTTATTATTATGTCTAATTTCTCTTCAAAACATGTGATTTTTCTTCTCCTTGATGAAAACTATCATTAACACTCCTTGTTCTTATCATGGAGTCAAGTTTGTTGTGGTGGTGGTTTTATTTTTTCAAATTTTAATTTTTTTAGTAGCTACTCACATAGCATCAGGATTTCCAAGGCACTTTCCTCATAACAACACTGTGAGGTAGATAAGTCAAGCATTATCACCCCATTTTACTGAAAAGGAAACTGAGGCTCTCAGAAGTTAAGGGAATGTTATTAGGAAGTGTCTCAATCAGGAATACAGGTCTCCTGACTCCATTCATGCTATAAAAGAAGGCAGAGAGATACTTCCCTGAAGTAACTTGGCCAGATTTGGAAGTCAGAGAAAGGCAGAATGCAACTAATAATTTGGATTATGGGATATTCACAAGTTTGGTCTTGATATCTTGGGTGGGGCTTTTATTCAATTTATCAGCCCATAAACCAAGACTTTAACAAAATCCATACTATCAACAGAAACAGATATTCACGAGTTCAAACAATAAAAAAGTACATAAACCAACAATTTAATTATTTATGAGTTCATAGATTTATTTTGCCATCGACTCCTTTGACAGCCTGGACATGCCAACGGGCCCCTTCTCACAATATTTTTAATACATAAAATAAAATACATAGGGTTTCAAAGGAAGCCAACTATATTGACATATGGTTATCAAGATATTTCAAAAGCCAAAAACAAGCCCACAGACACCAGTTTAAAACCCCCTAGTTTAAGGGTGGGTAATATACACATTATCTTCAACAAAATAGTAACAAAAATTCCCTATTTGTTTTCATGGAACCTTCTAATTTCTTTTTATTATTTTTCAGATTTTGCTGCTATTATTTTATCATCATATAGTGGGAGTGTGGGGGTGTGTTTGTTATTTCTCAAGGAACAACATTAACATTAATAACATTGTACTTTTTTGGTCAGGCCTTGTGATGGCATGAATGTAGAGAAACTTTTAGTGAGGAAACTAACTTTCTATTAATGCATAAGGGCACATATTTTGTAAAGGGTAGCCTTGCCCTCAACTCTGAGAAGGTAAGCTATCTGCCCAGCATCACCTAGCTGAGATGTATCAGAGACAGGACGTGTCCTTCCCCCTTTGAGGCTGCCTCTCTGCAGGATCACAGAGTCTGTTTTGTTCAGCCATTCCCCCATAGTTGGACATGCCGGTTCTTTCCAGTTTTTTTTGCATTAAAAACTGCCGTAAATTCACCTCTTGGAGAAGAGTGAATGATTGGTAGACATTTGGGGCTCCTTGGATAGAATGATTCTGAGAGCCCAGCCAGTAGATGAAGAGGAAGGCCCCTTTATCGGCTCTCGCTGGAGTTCCTCATTTTTTTCTTTTGTTTTGTTTAGGACAGATGATACTGATGCTGTCATCATGCACCCTGGGGTCATCTGCATCATGCTCAGGCTGCTTCCTTCCCTATGCCATGAAGATCACCCACAGGTACAGTAGTTCCTGAATGTTTTGTTTGTCACACATGGCTAATTACTTATAATTTTTTCCCTCTTTTTAAGTTAATTAATTAATTTATTTTTAGTTTTCAACATTCACTTCCACAAGATTTTGAATTCCAAATTTTCTCCCCATCTCTCCCCACCCACTGTCATTGAGAAGGCAAGCAACTCGAAACAGGTTATACATGTTTAGTCATGCAAAACACTTCCATAACAGTCATGTTGTGAAAAACTAATTGTATTTCCCTTCATCCTATCCCACCCCCCCATTTATTCTATTCTCTCCTTTGACCCTGTCCCTCCTCAAAAATGTTTGCTTCTTATGACCCCCCTCCCCCAATATGCCCTCCCCCTGTCATTCCCCCCCTCTTATCCCCTCCCCGCCCATTTTCCTGTGGGGTGAGATAGATTTCCATACCCAATTGAGTGTATATGTTATTCCTTCCTTAAGCAAAATCTGATAAGAATAAGATTCACTCATTCCCTCTCACCTTCCCCCACTTCCTCTCCACTGTAAAAGCCTTTTCTTGTTTGTTTTATGTGAGATAATTTACCCCATTCTCTCTCCCTTTCTCTTTCTCCCAATATAATCCTCTCTCATCCCTTAATTTTATTTTTTTGATATCACCCCTTCATCTGCAACTCACCCTGTGCCCTCTATCTATCTATCTATCTGTCTATCTATCTATCTATCTATCTATCTACATCTTTTTTCCCTCCAACTACCCTAATACTGAGAAAGATCTCATGAGTTACAAATATCATCTTTCCACGTAGGAATGTAAATAGTTCAACTTTAATAAGTCCCTTATCATTTCTCTTTCCTGTTTACCTTTTCATGCTTCTCTTGAGTCTTGTATTTGAAAGTCTTATAATTATTATTATAATATATTATATTATAATTACTTATAATTATCTTTTCTTTATCACCTCCTACTCTGAACCCTATGAAAAACTCCTTGGCAATTGCTCCTGAAAGAGATTTCAACAGCATCTCTTATATAAGCATTGCCATAGACAGTTGCAGGGCAACATCTCTGATCACTTTTTTGTCAGAAGGAAAAATAAAGGCATCCAGGATTACAGAAGCTGGAACTGGAAGAGTCCTTTTAAAGTCATTCAGTCTAAAGATCATTCAGTTAGTGATGCTGCATTATTATCACTACCATGGGAAAGGTCATATTCAGAATATGCTTCCTGACAAGTCAATTGAATAGGTGTTACTTGGAGTTAGGAATTTGACTTGAGTTCAAATCCCACTTTAGACACTAGCTCTGTAATCCTAGGCAAGTTACTTAACCTCCCTCAGACTCAGTTTCTTCATCTGTCAAAAGTGGTAATAATAGTGCCTCTTTTACAGGCTTGTTTTGAGAATCAAATGAGTTAGCATGTGTTTTGTAAACCTTGAAGTGCTATGTTTTGCTAGTTATTATTGTTTTTACTTCTCTCAGCCTCGGTTTCCTCATCTTGTTAGATGAAGCTGTAAGATATAACTGAGGCTGAGAGAGATTAATGACCTCAGGATTTGATAGACTCTATTGTCCCTTAGAGCTCCTAATTCACTCTGGGCAAGTCACTTAACCCTGTTTGATTCAGTTTCCTCATCTGTCAAATGAGTTGGAGAAGGAAATGGCAAACCACTCCAGTATCCTTGCCAAGAAAACCCAAATGGGGTCATGAGGAGTCAGACACAACTGAAATGACTCAACCACAGCAATAAAATGCAGAAGTTGAGACTTGAGTTGTGTCATGAAGGCCACCAAAGAAGCTAGGAGGTGGAAGTGAGGAGGGAGTGGAGTCAGAAGATGAGATGTCTTGCATGAGTTGGAGCAAGGAAGCCAGAGTTTCTGGATCATGGAGTATGTGAAGGATAGTAATGTGTGAGAAGACCAGAAAAGTAGGGAGAGGTCAGGTTGTGAAGGGCTTTGAAAGACAAACAGATATTTGCTGCCAGAGGTGGTTGGGAGCCATTGAGTAGGAAGGTGACATGGTCAGACCTGTTAGCCTAGGCATAAAGCAATGACGGTCTGTATCAGAGTGGTGGCTGAGTGGGTGGAGAGAAGGCAACGTATATGAAAGATGTTAAGAAGGTAGAAATGACATGATTGGCTTCATATGGGATTTCTGGTGTGAGTGAAAGTGAGGAGTTGAGGGTGACATGGAGTATCCAAGCCTGGATTATGGGAAGAATGGTGGGGCCCTCAACAGTAAAAGAGAAGTTGGAAAGAAAGAGAGACTTGAGAGGAAAGATAATGAGCTTGAGATGTTATCCAGTTGGAGATGTTCAATGTTCAGCACATTATCTGGTAATGTGAGATTGGAAGTCAAGTGAGAGGTTAGTGCCGGGTGTATTGATACGAGACTTATCTAAATAGAAATGATAAGTGAAGCCAAGGGAGTTGATGAGATCACCAAGAAAGATGATATAAAGAGAGAAGAGAAGAGGGCCCAGGAAACGACAGTCTTAGGAATAAAGTAAATGGTATGACCTGGAGAAAGATCTAGCAAAGGACCCTGAAGAATGGTCCAATAGATGGGAGGAGAACCAGGAAAGAGGCGTCACAAACCTAGAAAACAGAGAGTATCCAGGAGGAGGGAATGTTTGATGTTGTCAAAGATTACAGAGAGGTCAAGAAGGAGGAGGATTGAGAAAAGACATTAGATTTGGCAATTGGATCATCAATAACTTTGGAGAGAGCAGTGAGGACTGAGATGAAGACAGTGGAGATAATAGATAACTAGAATACCTATTACTTATTAAATCTCTCAGCCTAAAATAAATATTTTATTGTTAAACATTGAATGAAAAGGAATGAATACATTATGTATTAGTTACTTTAATCATATAGCTAATAATAAAAATGGATTAACCCTCAAATCAGGTCTCATAGGGCAATCTCAGGCTCTGGAGGTAAGGTCTGGCTCTTCTTGGAAATGAAACCATGTAATTAATTCCTATGGGTCATACCCTCTTAATTTAAAGACTAATGAGTTTCTAATCCCAAGGTTTACCCAGGGTGCATTTTAAACAGTTAAAAAACACCTGGATTAAAAATGGTTGATTCAATATTTTGGGTCATCTTCATACTTAACTGTAGGTTCACAGCATTTAGAGGTGGAAGAAAACTCAGATTTGCTCTCCCCCCTAACCTGCCCATCTGAAAGCTTGACAGCTTGGAGTTTAGCTGGATTATACAAAAAATGTGTTGCAAACAAGGCAATAAAAAGATCCAGCCCAGAGATGGGTGAATCAAGGACCACATAGGCCATATATAGGTATATCTGGAGGGTCCTCAATCTAGGATCTGCCTAAGTGAGCTTTAGTTTCAAATGTTCTGCCATCATTACAAAAATTAGTCATGCAAATAGAGGTTCCATTTGATTAAAATATTTTTACTCTGTTAAAATCACAATAAGCAATTTAGGAAAAAATCAGGTTGCTCACCAATGTCTCTGAAATATGCAAATGAAATGCACGGTGCAGTTTTCTCAAACGCTTTCTGCATATGCCAAATTGGCAGCTATTAAAAGTTTGATAATTACAGTAATTAATTTCTGGAAGGGGAAAATCTCATAACAATAAATAGAATAATTAATTGAATGAGATACAAAGCCATACAGGACAAGGCTGAAATAAAACTGACTATAGAACTCTAATGACATACTAGGTGTAGAAAAAGAAACCTGCAACCTCTCAGTAGATGGCAGTATTATTAAAAGTATGGAAAGCTGTAACATTCTCGTCTCCTTTCATACTGTTTGTCAAAGGTTTCCAACATTCTCTTTATTCTGTCTCACTTGTTATTGCTTAAATGTTCCTCTAACTTTTTTTCTTATCCCTTGATAAGAAACAGATGTTTTCTTCAAGGACAGATGTCATTTAAAAAGCAACTCATGCAAATGACCTCAAGGGGGTCCAATATTCATTCTCTTTCATCGATAGCCAAATCACATTCACACCATTAATGACTTAAATGGCTATTTTTCAAATTGCTAGCACTGGAGTCTCCTCCTGGAAGCTGAAAATCCAGCTGTTTTTTGACCTCTTACATCATCACCAGGAATAACCATTAGATAGGTTGGAATTCAGCAGTTAAGTGTTGCTGATTGGGCATGAGGCTGAATACTATCCAGCTGGGTTCTCTAGGAGGAATGTTGGCCCTAGAAGGGTATAACTCATGTGGACTCAAAGGGGAGTTCTTTTCAGTAAGGTCAGCAGATAGGAATTGCTTGCTCATGAGCAAAAGATGCTTGGGTTGGAGCAATGGAGGCTATTTTTAATTTAGTGCTTTCTGGTGATGAACGTAATTCAAATTATGCTACGGTTTTTGAATTTTAAGAAAGTCTTTTCTGATTGCCAGTGAAGAGGGAGGTGGTGGTGCAGTAGATAGAGCTCTCAGCCTGGAGTCAGGAAGACCTGAGTTCAAATTAGGCCATAGATACTTATTGTTTTTGTGATCCTGGGAAAATCACTTACCCTCTGTCTGCTTCAGATTCCTCAACTCTAAAATTGGGATAATAATAGCACTTAGTGTTTGCTTTGAGGGTCAAATAAGATGTGGGCAAGTCACTTAACTTCTGTCTGCCTCAGTTCCTTCAACTGTAAAGTAGGGATAATAATAACATTTGCTGGTTATTTTGAAGATTAAATGAGATAATATGTGTAAAAGTACTTAACCTCGTGCCAGGCACATAGTAGGCACTATATAAATACTTATTCCCCTTCCCTTCCCCCACATTAAAAAAGTTATTTGCTTTATGTCAAGAGCTACAAAACAAATTTCTCACTGATAGGGGACGGGGGAGATTAGGTATCATCTAGTTAACTCATTTCATTTTGTAAATGGAGAAACTGAGTTTCAAATAGGTGAACATGACTTGCCCAGTGTTACACAGACAGTAAACAATAGGGCTTGGTTTTTCCTTTCTTTTTCTTTTCCTTTTTTTAGGGCTTGGGTTTTAACCCAGATCCTTTGACTCTGCATCTAAGTCTTTCCCCATTCTAGCATGCTGCCTCTGAGTTGCAGCTCAGCCTGTATATAATTCAAAAATAAAACTTAGATATCTATTTTGGTACTTGTAGATTAATCTTCCCAAATCTCTAGACTCTCAAATGAGCTTGAAAATATCTTTAGAAATGTAGGGATACCATTGAAGTTGGCATGATACTTACGTTGAGGCAACATGGTACCAGGGCAAAGAGGCCCTGGCTCTGGAGTCAGAGAACCTAGATTCGAATCCTGCCTCTGATATTTGTCACGTAGGTAACCTTGGACAAGTCAGTCTCCCTGAACCTTGGTTTTCTCATCTGTAAAATAAGAACAGAGGCTTAGTTGGTCCCTAAGGTCCTTTCTAGATCTATCTCTCCAACCAAGGTCAGATAGCAAGATGCTAGGATTGAATATACATTTGCTGGGTTATGCCCTCCTGAATAGCTCTAAATTTCATACTTCATTAAAAGATGTCATAACAAAGTCAGAATCTGAGGCTGCAGGTTTTACGTGGGTTCAGTCTTGAGGGTTGGAATAAGTAAGGTTCTGTTCATTTATTAGCATTGTCTTTGGCTTCTGGCCCCACTTAAGGGAACATTATAATCTGGCCCATTTTATTTGAGCTTATAGATTTCCCTAAGATTTCAATAAGATCTCTCAGCTTCAGTTTCCTCATTTGTAATGTGAAGGGGTTAGACTCATTTGCCTCTCTCTGAGGTCCCTTTCTGCTCTAAATCTATGATTATTGCATTAAGTCCAAATTTGGTTTTTCTTTTCTCTTTTTCTTTCTTTTTTTTTGGGAAATTCCACCCACAACTTCAAGTTCTATTTTCTAGAGCCAAGCAGAACAAGTCAATTCTATCTTCTCATCCTTGAAGATATCTATTATATTTTCCCTTAATCTTTTCTTCTACAGTCTAAACATACCCTTTTCCAACAACTGAACTTTATCTACATAAAGTCAAAGCCCTTTGCTGTTATAGTTATTATTTCCAGAGACTCTCTAGTGCATAAATATCCTTCCTTAAATGTGGTGCCCAGAACTCAACACAACACCCCTCTTTGTCCACATCCCCCACAACTGCCTCACCAACCTTCTAACCCATGCCAGAATCTTTGCCATGGAGAAACATCTGTCTTAAGGTTTCTCTCCCTTGATTGGCTACTGGCTCCTCCACCAGAATACCCTAACCATGCTTTTCTTCTATCCCTCCTCTCCAGATACCTCCTTTACAGCCTCTTAACAGATACCTTTCTTCATAACAATAATAACAATAACAATAATAATAACACTAGCTAGTATTTATATAGTACCTACTATATGCCTAGCACTGCTCTAAGCACTTTACAAATATTATCTTATTTGATCTGATGTTGACAACAACCCTTTGAGATAGGTGCTATTATTGTCCTCATTTAATAGTTGAGGAAATGTAGGCAAAAAAAATTGATAATTTGCTCAGGGTCATATAGCTAGTAAGTGTGTGAGGCTGGATTTGAATTTAGGTCTTCCTGACTCAAAGTCCAGCATTCAATCCCCTGTGCCACCTACCAGCCTGAATTGCCTCTCCATGTCACCTGTTTCCTCCAACTTCTTTCTAATTCTAGAACTATGAATCCTGATTAGCTCAACAATTAGATAGGTATAGACATATCTATCCTCGAGAGGGTATGTTTGAGTTGCTTAGTGGATAGTGTACTTGACTTGGAGTCAAGAAGACCTGCATTCAAATTCTGTATCAGATTCTTATTAATTCTATGATCCTGGTCAAATTACTTAAACCCATCTCAGACTTAGTTTTTTCATTTGTAAAATAAGGATAATAGCACCTATGTTATGGGTTTGTTGTGAGGACCAAATGAGATAATATTATGTAAAAGCAATTTGCAAATCTTAAAGTACTATATAGGGCAGTTAGGTGGCCCAGTGGATAGGGTACTGGGCCTGGAGTCAGAAAGACCTGAGTTCAAATCTGGCCTCAGACACTTACGAGCTGTGTGACCCTGAGCAAGTCACTTAACATTGTTTGCCTCAGTTTCCTCATCTGTAAAATGAGCTGGAGAAGGAAATGGCAAACCACTGTAGTATCTTTGCCAAGAAAACCCCAAATGGGGTAACAAAGAGTCAGACATGACTGGAAGATGACTGAACAACAAAGCATTATGTACATGCTTATTGTCATCATCATCATCATCATCAGCATCATTATCATCATCATCATCATCCCTGACCACTAGTCCTCTATGTATGTTGTTTTCCCTATTAGAATGTTAACTCCTTGAAGACAGGGACTCTCTTTGTGTTTTGTATTTGTATCCCCAGCCCTTAACAAAGTTCTTGGTATATAGTAAGCACTTAATAAATGCCTTTTCATTCATTCATTTATTCGTTCAGCACAACTATCACTCTCCCAGTCCTGGACACTAGAGGCTCTCTTAATGACACCTGAGACTGCATTAACTTCCATGTCTACTCTATTATAGTATTGACTCGCATGACATTTACAATCCACTCAAATGCCAGACCTTTTTTCAGGCTCCTTTCTAGTCACACTGTCCTATATTTTGTACTTGTGAAGTTGATTTTTAAACCTAAGCTTAAGATTTTATATTCATCCCTATAAAATTCACTTGACCACTTTAACCCAATGTTTTAACTTTTCAAGATTCTTTTTGTATATGAAACTGTGACCATTTATTACAGCTAAAAATGCAAATTGAAATTAACCTGATAGTAACAAAACAGTCCTACTTGTCTGCATCCCCACCTGAAATTCCTTTTGATATCTTGTGTGTGTGTGTGTGTGTGTTTTAAATGTTTCGTTTGCATCTCTTTACCCACTATGTTTTCCCCTCAAGATCTTTTTGGATCTAGATTCTTTTTTCCAGTATGTTAGGTGTCCCTCCCAGCTTTTTGTCATTTGATAATTCGATAGAGATGTCATATGTACTATTATCCAAGTCATTTATAAACATGTGAAACAGCTCAGGGTCAAAACCAGATCTGGGAACACTGGAGACTTTTCAAATTGAAGTTGAACCGTTTATAATTACTCTTTGAGTTTGGCCCTTCAATCAATTCCAAATCCATCTTATTGTACAATCATTTAGTCTGCGTCTATTTTTATTTTCCACAAGAATGGCATGAGACACTTTGTTAAACGCTTGCATAAAGTATAGGCACATTGCTTATATAGTATTCCCCCAATCTAGAATGTCAAAAAAGGAAATATGGCATTATTTATTTCCTTTTCTACTTTCCAAACCTACTTTTCCCATTCTCTTGTGGGTACCACACTAACTCTTTGTCATTATTGGGGCCATCTTTTGGACTCTGACTTCACTTGGCTTCATATTCATCTCCCTCTCTCTGGTTTAGCATTTTAATATCTCACTATTGCCTAAGAATTCCTTGTCCTTCTGGTCTTCTGTCATTTTTGATCTGCAAAGTCTTCAAGACCAAGCCCCTGTATCAATGGATTTCTTAATTCTTGATCCAAGACTCCTGATCTTTTCTAGAGAAAATCAGGAAGTTGGATTGATTTCATATATTATTCACACACTAAGGAGCCTTTTTGACTTCTTATCTCAGTTCCCATAGTAGCTGCTTTAAGCTATTTCTTTTCTGTTAACCACCCCCATCCTCATATTTTAACAAATGACTTGGCCTCTTATTTAACTGAAAAGATGAGGGTGAAGAACTGTGGATTCCCTCAGCTTCTCTTTTTCATTTCTGAAACATCTGCAACATCATTTATTAGTGCCCACCCCCTCCTTCATATAGTCGGTATTGACTTTGTATAGGGATATGATTGGGACTTGTCCTATAGTTTTGTAAATTACCAGGTAAATCAACTCTACAAATGTAAGTAGACACCTTCTTTGCAGTTCATAGTCTGACAGAATTGCCTAAAGCAGTAGGGTCAAACTCAAAGAGAAACAAATCTCTGCCAGGACACATTGACTTAGAAAGCCACAAGTTAATATTATTTTGTTTTGTTGCATTTTATTAAAGCTAACCCTTTCCCAATTACATTTTAATCTGGTTCAGGATGCACTGGGACTTTTGCTGGCCACCAGAAGCCGGTGAGGTGCGAGTTTGACACCTGTGGCCTAGAGCACAAGAGTCTAGTTAATTTTCCCAGAATCCCACAGCTAGCATGACCTAGTCATAAATTTAGAGCTGGAAGGGACTTTAGAAACTGTTGAGCCACATACCATCATTTTACATAGGAGGAAACTGAGGTATAGAGAGGTTAAGTGTCTTGGCCAGGGTCACATAGTTGGTAAATGTAAATGGCAAGACTTGAATCCAGGTGTTTCTGGCTTTGAGACCAATGGTCTATTCAGTCATCCTGCCATTTACTGTGTATATATTATATTTACATAATTTGCATATGTGATATTTTCTCCTGTCTGCCTTCCTTCCCCTGCCCCCAATAGAATGTAAGCTCCTTGAGAGAAGGTTGGGTTTCGTTGTTGACTTTGTATCTCCAGCATCTAGCACAACACCTTTCACACAGTAAACATTTAGTAAGTGCTTTGATGGATTGAATGTTAAAAGAGTCATCACTACCTTGATTATTTTTACTTTTCTTCTCTCTGGTCACAGAGGAAATATCCCTGCCTCTCAGTAAAGTTGATTCTTCTTTATGCTCTTGACTCTTCTTCAACCCCTACCCCCTTCTTCCTTTACATTATTGTGCTAATAGGCAGCTCCTATCTCTCATGTGTCTTCCCTCACTACAGCTACTTTATAAGCCCACCTACAAATATGATCATTTTCTCCAATAAGGAAAGGAAAGGAAAAGGAAAGGAAAAGGAAAGGAAAAGGAAAGGAAGAGGAAAAGGAAAAGGAAAGGAAAGGAAAGGAAAGGAAAGGAAAGGAAAGGAAAGGAA
>NW_020940527.1:21277558-21281615 GCF_900497805.2 Vombatus ursinus
AAGGAAAGGAAAGGAAAGGAAAGGAAAGGAAAGGAAAGGAAAGGAAAAGGGAAGGGAAGAGAAAGGAAAGGGAAAGGAAGGGAAGGGAATGGAAGGGAAGAGGGAAAGGGAGAGGGAAGGGGAAAGGGAAAGGGAAAGGGAAGGGAAGGAAAGGGAAAAGAAGAGACTATTAGAGTTACAAAAGGAAACTTAGAAATCATTTTGTCATTATCTCCTAATTTCACCAGTGAGGAAACTGAGGACCCAAAAGATGAAATGATTTACTTACTGTTGGTCAGTGGCAAAATCATCAAGATATGCTGTACTACAGTTATTTTCTTCAATATGTGGTGTAATATTTAGGGTCAATTTGTATTTTGTACTTAATTTTCAGCAGACATTCACTGAGTTAATTAATACATGTAAGGCATTGTGTTAGACACTAAGGAAGATAAAAGATAAATAACTCATAATCCCCCACCATCATAGGGCTTTTGGTCTAATAAGGTAGATAAAATACAAGCAAATAGGTCTAATGCAGGATAGACTATCGTTAAGTACGATAGGAGTAAAAGGGGTCCAGTTTTGGACATATGAAATCCCACTGAACCCTTTCTCTCTGAGAAGCAGCCCTTCAGAAGCAGGTGCTCTATACTTTGGTTCAAGAAGTCTAAATTGATTCAATAGTCTGTGCAAATCTGGGAACTTAACAAAAGAGACAAATCAGCAAATGTATCTTTGCCAAAGCATTAGGGAAACTCAATAAAAGTTAATGCATCCTGGTTTTCAGCTAAGGAAACAACCATTTCCCTTTGGATTCACTGCTGGGTGATGACCTTAAAAGACCAAGTCAGAAGTGGGTTGAAATAAGACTTGAGTGTAATTCTATCAATATTAACAAAACACCCACCTGCCCTTTCTTTCTGGCCTGCCCAAAATGACAATTAAGTGATGATGCACTCGTTGTTGATGTAAATCTCAAGTCCAGGGTTGCATGATCCAAACAGTTAAGAGCCACCCTTAAAGCAGAGGTGCTCTTGGTTTCTCGAAGTGATATTGACAAAAGGTGAGCAGGGACAGCTCAACACACTGGACTTTTGCATTCTGCCTTTGACACCTTCATTAGATAACTCATATTAGTGAGTCTTTAATAGTTACTGTTTAATGGCAGAAAATTTAAAAAAAACATACACAGACACACATTTTAATGAATTTATCTGGTAATCATTACGGTTTGGTGAAGGCACATATATTTGGCTATTCAGCTACTTCCTGTGGATGGACACATTGTGAAACATCCTGAGATATTATTCCATTTAATCCTGCAAAATATTTCAAGACACCAAAAAAATAGCTATTTTTTGGTTCTGTTATGCCAGTGAATATGGATATCAGAGTTGGCTTCATAGGTCAGTAACCTAAAAGGAAAGTGTGAGTCAGTGTGGTATAGTTGAAAAAATGTTGAATTTATAATGTGAAGACTGAATTTGAAATCTGGCTCTTATACTAGCTGTGTGACCTTGAACAGTTAGCTGAATTTCCCTAGGCCTCAGTTTCCTAATCTATAAAATGAGAGTACTGGCCTGAAAGTTTCTAAGGTCCTATTAGACTCTAAATGAAAGACCTATGGCATCATGTATTATAATGATTCCAAGTTGTTTACAGTTGTGTGGATTTGGACTCATTATTCTTCTGCCAACATTATAAGAGATAAATAGTTCCAACAGATACAAAAAAAGTTGTTCTGCATCCAAAGACATACAGTTGTTTTCCAGATCTACATTCAAGTTGACTATGATTTTCTTTTAGTTTAAACTTTGAATGGTTCTTTCAAATAATTTGCTTTTTTCAAAGAACTACCAAACCTGATTTTTTGCTTTCAAGATCCCTCCCACCTGACAAACCATTCAGTTTCTAGTTTTGATCTTATTTCAGCTCTGTATTTGACACCTCCTATATAGATCTTTCCCTAAAAGTTGTCAGAAAAAGTTTATCACCCCAATGAGGGTGTTAGACTATATGACCTCCAACGTTCCTTCCATCTTTAACATGCTATGCTCTGTGATATATGAGCCTTTGGGGAAGATGGGATAAAAGAGAAAAAAACAAAAAAGCAAGGCAGGTATGTCCTGGTTTGATTTCTAGAAATGCCATTGGCTTACAACAGACTTTTTTCCACCCTTAGTACAGCAAAGAGTACTGATCTTGACTTTCTAATTCCCAATTATTTATTATATGTCTAATTGGCACAGCAATTCACTTTTACTTCACTTCCTTTCTCTATTTCTTTTTTGTTTCTATCTTGGTTTCTTTCCCTCACTTTCCCTTTGCCTTCCTTGCCTTCAGGGAAGAAGAAAACAAATGTAGATAACACATTGAAGATTTCTTTAGGTGGTCTTAGCATGGAGACAAAAAAGAAAAGTCAAGTCACTAAATTTTTGTTGGCTATCACATTTTAACTCTGAAAGTAATTTACAAATTCAGATAGACTGGTATAACCTTAAATACTTCCTCTAAGAAGGGAATTGTTATACATATATCCATTCATGTAACTGGGCTATGAAGACTCAGGTCATCTATCTTTAAAAGTGTGAAACAGGGAATAAGATCAGAAGTCTGAGACAAAGGGTCATAGATTTAGAGCTGAAAGGGACCTCGATGGTGATCTCGTCCACCTCCTCGATTTTATTGTTAAGGAAACTGAGATTAAGAGATGATGCAAAGTGACTTATCTGAGGTCACATAGCTAATGAGTTGCTGAGTTGGGATCTGAACCCAGATTCTCCACTTCTAAATAGTGTATGCTCTCCTCTTAACTGTGCTGACTCCCTGTAATAAAGAGCTAAAATCTTCAACCCAACAGTGAAAAATTCAAGACTGAAATGGTAAGTGGAGAAAGTTGAGAACTGCTTGAAGACTATTGTACAAACTGCTATGTGACATTCTGCCCTGCAAATACAATCTACTGGTCAACTTTGTACTCCCAACACATTTACCACAGAATTCTAATTGAACCCACCTTATCTCCCTCTTACATTGTAAGCAATATGTGTTAGGAAAAATCAATCCATTTGTATGGGGGAAAACAGACTGGTTTCCTGCCATTGTTTATATTTTCACTAAAACCCAATTTTCCTGGAACTACCATTGAAAACTGTACATTTTATTCAAAACAAGGCAATATTGGTATTGACAGTGCTGCAATGATAATGAGGACGATCAATTTCTCATTCTCCATTATGGTGATATTGAGCAGATTTTGGAGTAAACTTGCAGTTTAATTAGCCAATATCAGCATTTTTTCCCCTTTTTACAAACTTTTTTTTGGGGAATTAAAAGTATTCTTGTCCTATTTGCAAAATAAAAAAACCCCTAAGCCCCAACAACAATAAGTGCTGGTAATAAAAACTGGATAGTTGTTGAGATTTCTTTTTAATTCTTATTAATAATACATTGTGGTTTTATTTTTGCATCTTCTTTTGCACAGACAGTCTTCCCAAGTCTTCTGCCAAATTAAGAGTGTAGTTACCAAATCAAGTAATGAAAGTCAAGGAAAGGGAAATTTCAAGGCAAAATGTTATTTTCCATTATGTGTGGAGGGAGCAGAGAAGTACACTATGTTGATGACTTTGAAAGAAAGGATGGATGAACAGAGTTCAAGAGTAAGACAAAGTCTTTCAGATAGATTGGAATTTGTATATAAAGACTTGATAAGACTAAAGAAGTTTGGTTGTTCAATAGAAATTACATTGATGCATTTAAACTATTGTTCAGATTACTTGTTGAGGTAGACAAAGTTTGCTCTGAGTACATTTAGGGTTTGTCTTTCTTTTTTCCCCTTTCACCTTTTTTTCTTTCTTTCTTTCTTTCTTTCTTTCTTTCTTTCTTTCTTTCTTTCTTCCTTTTTCTTCCTTTCTTTTTTCTTTCTTTTCTTATACTTATACTTATAATACTTATAATACTTATACTTATAATAATCATACTCTCTCATACTCTTTTTCCTTCTCTTCCTTCCTTCCTTCCTTCCTTCCTTCCTTCCTTCCTTCCTTCCTTCCTTCCTTCCTTCCTTCCTTCCTTC
>NW_020940527.1:21281625-21288690 GCF_900497805.2 Vombatus ursinus
TTCCTTCCTTCCTTCCTTCCTTCCTTCCTTCCTTCCTTCCTTCCTTCTTTGCTGTCTCCCTTTCCCCTATTATGTGATCTGCTATTTAGTTTCATCAGTATGGGGATGTGATGTGAATAAGTGAATTCATCCAAACAAGGAATGTCTAATGTGGAAACTGTCTCCAGTAATACAGATCAGCAATTTGTCTACAACTCATAGTCTCAGAGATTTACCGAGGACACAGAGAGATTATGTAATTTGCCCATAGTCACATGATTAATATGTGTTAATGGCAGGACTTAAAGTCAGGTCAATCAGTCAACAAGCGTTTAAGTGCCTATTCTATGCCAGATGCTGTTGTTTGGCATTGAAGATACAAAGGCAAAAAAGAAACAGTCCCTGCCTTCAAGGAGCTTACATTCTATCAGAAGAGACAATATGTAAGTATATACGTGTGTAGAAGATACATACGAAATAAATACAAGGTAATTTGGGTGTGTGTCATAACTGGAAGGTGTGGGAAAGCCTTGTAGACGTGAACTTGGAATGAATTTAAGGATGTAGCAATGGAGGTGAGGAGAGAGAACATTCTAGGCTTGGAGACAACCTTTGCAAAGGCAAGGAGCCAGAAGTTAGAGGGTTGTATTTGAAAACCAATAGAAATGCTAGGTGGACTGGTGTAGAAAAGTGGAGTGCAGGAAGGTCTTCCTGACTACGAGGTTAGCACTATACCCATTGTACCAAAATGTTTGTCCTGGATCCTGGCAGTATTACAGTAAAACATACACACAGATTGGATGTTGAGACATTTAAAAATATAGACAGTGCTTCAAAAGATCTACTATTATATCCTTGTTAGGGAGGAAGTCCAAGGAGAGGAAATAGCCTCTCTCCAGGCAACCAATTCCATTTCTTCTTTGGATACTTTTCAGGTGAGCAATACCTTTCTTAAACCATGGTACCCAGAATGGAGCCTATTGAACTAGAAGGGACCTTAGAGGTAGGGCCCCTATTCCAATTGTTTCATTTTACTGAGGATGAGTCTGAGTACAAGAGAGTTTAAGTAACTTGAGTAAAATTACATACAATCATCAGTAAAGCCAAGATTTGAACCCAGGTCATCTCTTCAAACCCAGAACTATTTTCTTCATACCTACAATACCTCTCTTAAAAAGACATAGAAGCTGGGGCTGCTGGTGGCGCAGTGGATAGAGCACCGGCTCTGGATTCAGGAGGAACTGAGTTCAAATCCGACCTCAGACACATAACACCTGCTAGCTGTGTGACCCTGGGCAAATCACTTAACCCCATTGCCTAACCAAAAAAAAAAAAAAAAAACATAGAAGCAAATTGTGTGCACATTGAATTTGCATCTTACATAAATTAAAAAGATAACTTTTGAACCCTAAAGCTGATTACATGTGATCAAATGAGGTTGTATATATGCATTTTGTATGTGAATTTATCTATGTGTCTATCTGTATCTGTATATGTATAAAAGCTATTACCTGGTACATAGTTGGGACATAAATATTTGTTGACATTGTTATTGTTGTTGTTATTGTTGTTACTGTTATTATAAATGGGGACTCTATCCTGATTATTATAAATGGATATTCTATTATTATAAATGAAGATAAGTGGAGATTCTTTCCTCAAGTAGTAAGGGTTAGAAACTCCATTTAAATGATCTATTCAATTCCACAAACATTTATTAAGCAACTTCTATGTGCAAGGTGAAATACAATGTGATTTGGTGGATAAAGGGTAGCCTCCAAGTCAGAAAGAACATAGTTCAAGTCTCACTTCTGATAAATACTGATTGTGTCACTGTGCAAGCCCCAGTCTCTCAGTGCCCAAGGCAACTCTCTAAGGCTATAGACTGCAAAGTAGATGCTACCATTTATCAAAATTATATGTGTTGTCTTAGGTAGGTCATCCATCTTCTCTGAGTTTAACTTTCCTCTTCTGTAAAATATGAAGGTTGAATTAGATGAATGTCTAATGTTCCTTCTAGCTCTAAGACTGTGATCCTATAAACAAAATTTCACAACGATTTTTAAAGAGTTTCTTGTAGTTGTCTATATTATTTTTTATTTTTTAATTTTTTTTGTAGTTGTCTATAAAGGGATTTATTGGTACATAAATTAATATGCTTCACTTGAAGCATGAGGCTTCAAAATACTGTAAGTGCTAGGAGTTCAAATCCTGAGGTTCACAGAGGTCTATGGATAATTTAAGGGTTTTTGAATTTCTTAAAAACATTTTAATAACTGATTATCAATAAAATAGGCTTATTTCATAATTATATACATTTCATTTTATGCATTTAAAAACACTCTTCTGAGAAATGATCCATATGCTTTACCAGACTACCAAAGGGGCCCATGAATCTTCAAACAAACAAAAAAAGATTAAGGACCCCTGCTATAAAGAAAAAGAAAGTATTAATTGTATTTGTTCTGCAGTATTTAGCAGTGGTGGTTTGTCTACTTTTTGGTTTATATATTGTATATGTTTATATATTGTAATGTTTTCTATCTTTTAAACCACTGATTTCACCAGAGGCTACTTAGTATAGATTAGATTTACTGGTAACCAGTCAGTTAATAAACATTTATTAGGCACTTACTATATGCTTGATACTTGTCACATGACTTTACGGGTAACTAACCACCATGGTTCAAGAAGGGCATTACTAAACTGAAAAGTATCCAGATAGGAAGGGAAAAGACTGTGAATCCATGTCTTATAAGGATCATTTAAAAGAGCCAGGCATGTTTGGCCGGAAAAGAGAAATCTCAAGGATAAAAATCTCTGTCATCAAGTATTGATAGGAATGCTGATGTGGAATATATCAATCTCCCATTCTACTGCTGGTTATCAGTTCAAGTTTACTTTATCAATGTGCTTAAATACCAGAATGTGTTAAGAATCTGTGGTTTTATCACTTCAAGGGGCTGCCTTCCCCAGTGCTGGTCACAGCCCATCCATTGCTAAATAGACAAGCACTAAGGATCTGCCTGAAGCACAGACTAACCAAATGACCTATTTGAGGTCCTATAGCTAGTAAGTAGGAACACATACAGCTAGGTGGCATAATGGGTAGAGTGCCTGACCTGGAATCAGGAAGAATCATCTTCCTGAGTTCAAATCTGGCCTGAGATACTTACTAGCTTTGTGACCCGGAGCAAGTCATTTAAGTGTGTTTGCCTCCGTTTCCTCATCTGTAAAATGAGCTGGAGAAGGAAATGGCAAACCACTACAGCACCTTTGCCAAGAAAACCCCAAATAGGGTCCTGAAGAGTTGGACATGACTGAAAAACTACTTAACAATAACAAACCTAGTAAGTAAGTATCAGAGGCTGAATTTGATCCCAAGTTTTTTCTGACCTGGGTAGCACTCTATGTACAACTCTATATCACCTATTCCTCTACTAGGCTATCTCCAAAATATATCTAGGTTGAATATCTCTGTACTTTCTCCTTTCTCATCTTTTTAGCTTTCTAAGGAAATTCAGTGCTCCTTGGCCAATCACATCCAGTCACTGGTGAAGTCAGAGAAAAACCGTCAAACCATGTGTGAGGCTGGATTGCTCAAAACCATTATCACATTCTGCCAGAAAGCCTTAAATGACAGCAGTGACCCAGTTCACTTGTCTCTCATTAGGATTTTTGAGAAGCTCGCTTCCCAAGCCATTGAGCCAGACATATTAAGGTATGGTGTGTGTCTGTTTTAAAGTGGAATCCAAGTCTCAACAATAATTCTTATTCCCAAAGAGAAAATATGCTGGCACAAATTATTCTATGATCAACCTCTGATTTATGCTTCAGTGCAACTAAGAAGAAGAATGTAGCTGAGGGAGAAGGGTGTGGATTTAGGTTTGGACTCATAATCTCATATCATATGATGGTAACTATTCCTTTGTTTCCAGTGAATATCAAGAGGGCTGGCAATAGAGAATGATAGAATTTCAGAAGTAGGAGGGTCCTTAGAGATCATCAAACCCAATCCCTTCATTTAACAGATGGAGAAACTGAGTCCCAGAGAGAGGAAATGTCTGAGGATAAGAGGGAAAGTTTTTGTTATTAATTAGGTCACAATGATGGTGATGATGATGATGATGATGATGATGATAATGGTGATGATGATAATGGCTGGCATTTATAGAGTACCTATTATAGCCATAAAGAGTTGAACATGACTGAACAACAACAATAAAAATGTACCAGGTCCTATGCTAAGTACTTTGAGAAATAAGTGCTACTATTACCCCCATTTTATAGTTGAGGAAACTGAGGCAAGCACGGGTTAAGCGATTTGCCCAGGATCATACAGCTATTAAGTGTCTGAGACTAGATTTGAACTCAGGTCTTCCTGATTCCAGATCTAGTGCTCTATCTACTGAGCTACTTAGCTGTTTCTGGGATCTTACCCCAAAGTCATATTGTCCCAGTGAAGTCTTGATATTCATGACTTTGTTTCCTCAAGTAGTTTTAGATGTTCTTTCTTTAAATAGTAGAAATAACTCTGAGCTAGGCACAGAGTGATAGAACTAGCTCTGTTCCAGATCTGACCAATTGTTCATCTCTTGGACACTTCCCCAGGAAGAGCACACCAGCACATCAGGTCTCGTGTCCTCTTCATGAGTATAATCATGTGATGGGGCATAGTAGGGGAGAAGAAGATCAACCAAAGAGTGCCCCTGGTGCTAGCTCTGCCAGAAGGGCACGATTTTGGGAAATATTGAATTTCTCCCTGCCCACTTATCAAATGGCCATGATGAGCACTCTGCACATATCCATATCCGTGCTGTGTCATGGACAAAATGATGTCACACGAAAACACTTTATAAAAATGTAAAATGATATATAAATGAATTACATGTATATGTGGAGTAATTATTATTATATATTGATTGTAATTAAAATGGCCAAGAATCTTCGGTGTCACCATTCCAGTAAATGATCCTTTGAGTTTGTGCAAAAATAGTCAGTCATCAATAAGTATATCATTAAGTCGTTGTTCGCTGTGTGCTAATCCCTGGGGACATAAAGAAAGGCAAAAGGAGTCCTTTCCCTCAAGGAACTTATATCTAATGGGAAGGGACAATGTGGAAGCAACAAGGCACATAAAATTCAGAGTCTAAGGAAAGCTGCTTTAGATGGAAAGGCATTAGCAGTTGGGTGGGGTTGGGAAAGATGTCCTGCATAAGCTGGCATCTGAGCTGAATCTTGGATGAAGCCAGGAATTTTGATAAGAGGGACAGCTGTCTGGGCATGGAACAGTCAGTGTAAAGGCATAGAGATGGGAGATTGTGACAGCAAGTAGACTAGAATGGCTGGATTGTAGAGTTCTGAAAAATGGAAGGTTACTTGCTGCTTAATTATTTTGCTTATGTTACTAAAGATTATGCCGGTCTTTTTTTTTTGTAGTCAAGCTTAATGCAGGTGGGGCCACATTGCTTTCATTTCTCTTTTCCATAGAAGCATCTCTTATGGTCCATATTCACAGAGCACTCCAGCTGCGTCCCATCAGTGACATCAAACCATCAGTCGTTCTGTGATGTAATTCACTCCCAAGTTCAATTTTTTTGAAACTCCAAAACAGATTTTGCCAAATTTTGCCATGTGGCTGACCTTATTTATTTTTTTTTAATTTTGTAATTTTCAGGCAATTTCTTACCCTTGGGGTTCCTTCAGCTAAGGAAGGTAGATGCAAAACACTTGATACATCACTTTCTCAAGGAGACGGGTCATATCATTCAGATAAGAATACAGGTAAGAACAGGCTTCTTGGGGAGGAGTCTGTGTTTAACCTTGACCTTTTAGGATGATGAGTAGTCTTTGTACGTGCAGAGACAGGAGGAAATCATACTAGGCAAGGGAAATAACTTAGTGAAGATACAGAGATGGCATGTTCCTGAACGAGTGGAGAGGTTGGCCTAACTAGTTGTTATATGTTGGGGAGTGGAAGACAGAGAATTGCCTCTGAAGTTTCAAATAAGAATGACTTGGAGAACAGTGCCCCATTGACACAGAGAGGAAAGTTATGAGTTTTCAGGGAAAGATTATGAGTTTGGTTTCAGCATGTTGAGTTTGAGATGATAGCAAAATGGTCATTGAAGCTTTAGGATTGGGGAGTTTGGGGCAAAGGATGGAACTAGAGATATAAATTTAGGAGCCATTAATATAAATATACTTGTTGAACTTATGATAACGAATAATTCCTATACAGGAAAGAATTTGAAGAGCTAAGTAAAAGGGATGAAGACTGAGCCTTGGGTAGCTTTCATAATTGAGGGTGGGGAAATGAGAAGTCAGTGAAATCATAGGAGTGGCAAGAGAGGTAGAGATAGAAGAGGAACCAGGATGACATTATGTCTCAGAAGTGTGGGGAAGAATTTCAAGGACTTTATCACCAATAAAGTCAATGTTAGTATATAACTCAAGGAGGCTGAAGGCTGAGAAAAAAGTACCTATTTAGAGATAGGTCATTGACAGTCACTTCAGGAGAAAAGTTTTGATAGAGTAATGGGGACATAAGACAGATTGTCAGGAAAAGAAGTAATACATACTAAACAGCTGGAAAGAGTTATTCATTTTGGTGTCTTAGGATCAGGAGCACCTGGACCTTCTGGTACTGCTGGTCCTGCTGAAGCCATTTCTGATGCCAGCCTTACTATCAGCACTGTGCCAGCCTCCAGGTCACCATGGTTAACCAAGAGCTCTGTTAATACTCTTCAGACAGCCATGAGTCTCATTTCTATGACTTCACCACGAAACATCCAGCCACAGAAAGCTACACTGGCTCCATCATTTGTGGAATTTGACATGTCTGTGGAAGGATATGGGTACAGTAGGCTTTCTTCTATGTTCTGAGTCATTTTACTTTATTAGCCTTATGGCTCCTGAGCTGACCTAACATAATGATCATGGGATCTTTATTTTCATGACCATCACAAACATTCTTCCTGTTCTGGTCTGATCCTGCTATACCATTGATCTCCCATGACCTATCTATCTATCTATCTATCTATCTATCTATCTATCTATCTATCTATCTATCTATCTATCTATCTA
>NW_020940527.1:21288700-21322865 GCF_900497805.2 Vombatus ursinus
CTATCTATCTATCTATCTATCTATCTATCTATCTATCTATCTATCTACCTATCTATCTATTTATCTAGTTACATGTATTTACATGTATGTATATATATGTATATTCCATTTTGACATTTCACAAGTACCATAATTTTTACCTTAAGAGATCCATCACTAACCCAGATATGACTAGAATCATTGTCCCAATGTCTAGTCATTTCCATTCAATGATATGTAAATTCCACCTATTGCATACTGGTCTTGAATGACTTGTTTATAGCTTTATATAAGAGTCATGATTTTAAGGATTTTTTTTGTTTTTTTTTTCCAGTTGTTTATTTATCCCTACATTGTCGACAATTATGGGTGCCAATACAGAACACTCAATCTCTGGAGGCATTGGAACAGGTAGGTGTCTTTTTGCCTATTTCTCTATTAAACTATTTTAGATGCTTCTCTATGATACCAGTTTACCAAAATGGGTAACACTGCTTCAGTGCTCTGATAATGTTTTGAGAAATAACATGGTAGAACAAGAGAGCCTAGAAGCCAAAGTTGGGGCAGTAGAGTTTGAAAGCCAATCCTGTCACTGAACAGTCCTGTGACTGCACATATTACTCTTTCTCTCAGGTTCTTGGTTTCCTCAACTGCAAAATGACAAACGTTCTTTGATTTTCCTATTAAATGTCTAAATAGTACCTCAAGTAAGACTGTATCTTCTAGCATATCTAAATGCTGCAAATAACTATAGCTAATATTTACAGTGTTTTCATGTTTACAAAGCACTGTATATATTATCTAAGTATCTATAGAAATATAATATGTAAACATAATATATGTGTAACATAAATAGATACATTACATATGTAATATAATTACATGTATTGTCTATTTATATATGTTATGTCTGCAAAACATTTTATATACAATATATCCTTTGATCTTCATAGCAACTCTGTGAGACAGGAATCTATTGCAATCTTCATTGTATACCCTAGAAGTGTCTATTGTGAGCTTTCTGCTCAATCTCATTGCTTCAATTTTCTACCCAGTCTAATCCACTCTCCACATAGCTGCCAAAGTAATTTTCCTGAAGTTCATTTCTAAACATGCTACCCCCTCCCCAAACCACCACCCACATTATTTCTAGGATAAAATACAAACTCCTTAGTTCGGCATTTTCAACTCTTTCAACTTGGCTCCTTCCTACCTTTCCACTCTTTTTGTGAGTTATTCTGCTCCATGCTCCCCTCTCATTCCCTACTTTTCTGTATTGTTTTCCCCCATTGGAATATAAACTCTCTGAGGGCAAGGATTTTCTTTTTGTTTATGTTTATATCCCTGACACTTAGCACAGTAGCTGACACTTCATAAATGCCTGTTGCCTTGTCTTGTCTCTACAATCCAGCCATGGTGGTCTGCTTGCTGTTCCTCACGTAAAATACTGCATCCTCCATGTCCTCCTTTGCAT
Organism: Vombatus ursinus; assembly: GCF_900497805.2. Taxonomy (NCBI): domain Eukaryota; kingdom Metazoa; phylum Chordata; class Mammalia; order Diprotodontia; family Vombatidae; genus Vombatus; species Vombatus ursinus. The sequence goes on from NW_020940527.1 coordinate 21,290,154, forward strand.
ATCTCTTCCTCAAACCTGGAATGCTCTTCCTCCAAGCCTCTAACTCCTGGTCTCCTTCAAGACTCAGATTACTGAGGGAAGCCTTGTTGGCATTCTTTAGTAGCTAGTGTCTTTACCTCTATGGTTACCTTGTATTTGATTTATGCTTGTCTTCATATATTAATGCATGTGTAGGTTGTCTCCCTCATTAGAATGTAAACTGCTTGAAGTTAGAGATTATAATTCTTTTGTCTTTGTATCCCTAGCACTTAAAACAGTGACTGACACAAGGCAGATACATAATAAATGCATATTCATTGGTTATTATCCCCATTTGAGGAAGCTGAGGTACAGAGAGGATAAATGATTTGTCCATGGCCACCATAGCTAATACATGTTGGGGATGGGTTTAGACCTTGGGCTCTCCTAATTCTAAATCCATTACTCTTTCCACACTACCTTCCTTCTTCCTGTGGATTTGTACTATTCCATACACACTATCGTTGGTGGGGGAGGGAGGTGTTTCTTTGGAACCTTTGACATGCATGAGCCAGGTGGTGTATTAGGACTGGGATTGTAGTCTATCTCCCTGAAACTAAGTCACTCACATGGAGATCAAAAAATCTGAGCCACATTTTAGGAAGGGTATTAACAAACTAGAAAGCCTCCAGGAAGGTAACCACACTGAAAGGGGGATGGGAGACCATGCAATGGATTCAATTATCATGCCTATGTACATGAGGCCCAAATATGTAGCCTTAACCTGCTTTCTGTGCTCCAGTAGTGCATCACTAAAAATCATTTGTGCATTGATGTCTCTTTGACATCTCCAATTCAACATTTCTAAAAAAAAGATTTCATTATGTCTTCCTATCTTCTTCCCTATTTCTTTTGGAGATATTACCATCCTTTGAGTCACCAGGGATCACAACCTCAGAGTTACCTCTGATCCTTTCCTATTCCTCATATCCAATCAACAGCCACATCATGTTGTTTCTGTCTCCAAATTATACTTCTTGTCTCTCCTCTTCACTCACATGACCACCACTTTAGTTTAGGTCCTCAGCACCTCTTATATAGACTACTATGGTAGTCTTCTATTTGCTCTCCCTTTTGAGCATCATTTTCCATTCAAACTCATTCTCCACATGTGTCAAAATATTTTTTCTAAAGCTCAGGTGTGACTATGTCACCCCTTCAACTCAAATAGCCATTATTGACCACTTACTTCTTCCAAGATAAAATACCTACTCCTCACTTTGACATTTTAAGGACCTCACAATCTGTCTCTAACCTATTTTTCCAGACTTAGTTCACGTTACTTTCCTTTTTGGACTCAAAATTGTAATCACAGTCAGACTGGTCTATCTGCTCTTCCTGGTACTTGGCCTTCAATGCCATACCTCCATATGTTTGCATAGGATGCCCTATACATCCTATGCAGTACTTAAGAAGGGGAAGGGAATAAGTATTTATGAAGCACTTACTATGTGCCAGGCATTGTGCTTTTTACAAATATCTCATTTGATCATCACAATAAGCATGGGAGGTAGGTGCTATTATTATCCCCATTTTACAGTTCAAGAAACTGAGGAAAACAGAAATTAAAGGACTTGTCCAGGGTCACAGAGCTAGTTAAGTTTCTGAAACCAGATTTAAAATCAAACCTTCCTGATTCCAAGGCAAGTGTTCTATCTGGTGCACCAGCTAGCTATCTCTGAACTTAGATCGTCTTTCCTGCACTTCTGAGAAATACTGGCTTCCTTTTAGGCTCAGCCCATATGCCACCTTTTATGTGGTGTCTTTTCTCATTTTACAAAGTACAAGTTCTTTCTTCTTTCTCAAATAATCATGTTTGCATGTTTCATGTCACACAATAGAATGTAAGCTTCTTGATGTCAAGAACTGGTTTCCATTTTTGTCTTCATTTCTCTAATCTCTAGCATAGTGCCTTGTAGGAGCATAATAAATGTATATTCAATCTAATTCTCCAATTTGCATGAAAATGACATTTGTGCCTGCTTTAGAAATCTCTCATGCTCTGTCTTTGGTCACATATAGACAGCTCAACTCTATGAATAAGTTAATTAAGAAAAGGATTTGTTGAGTGCCAACAATGTGCTGGGCACTTTGATAAGCACTGGGTATAGATATACAAAAGCAAAACTGTCCCTTCCCTCAGAGCTTATATTCTAAGGGGAGTGGGAAGAAGAGACAGCACATATAGTTAAATTGTGGTCAGGGAAGAGTGTTTTGGTCTGAAAAGTCACAGATTGATGTCCCATGGTAGAAACTTAACACAATCAATTTACACTGCAGACAGAAGCAATGGTAGTGTTAATTTCACAATTTTTCCCAAAGAGAGAAGGGGCATAGAGTTGGAGGTAATGGAAAGGTGGAGAGGGGTAGGCATGTGGTCAAAGGACTAGTATCAAGAAGATGGCTAAGGTAGACAGCTGAAAGAGATGTGAAGTGCGACTTGAGGCTGGATAAATATAGTAGGCACTTAAATCAATGTTGATTGGATTGATTAAAGTCATGATGTTCCATTGATGCCATTTGAATGAAAGGTGGCAGGGACCATAGAGAATACTTTGATTGAGGGAGTTTTTCTCTACCCAGTTTTCAGCTGAGGAGAAGGGACAATATGGGAGGTAATAAGAAAATTCATGATTTTTGCTCTGTCCCTAGGGAAAAAAACATGCTTCTCCCCCCCATCTTTCCCACCCTGTCCTCAAGGTAAGAATCACTCTTTGCAAATAGGTGATGGTGCTGGGTTCATGCATACCAAACCCTTGATGTTAAATTCAAGCCCTCATATAATAATGACTCTTTTAAACATATCTTAAAATCAAGGTACATATTCTTGCAAAGTAATAATGATTTTTAACTATTTTTGTTTCCCAACACAGGCCCCAGGTTATTTCCTCCCCTGAATGGTCTTACATTTTCTTCCTGGTTCCTGATCAGCAAACACAGCTCCATTCAGAACGTTCATCCCATCCATTTCTTGACCTTGGTGCGCCACATGGCCAGGACAGAACATCAATTTGTCTGCTTCTCAGCTAGCTTCTCACCTGAGAACCTGACCTTAACTGTTTCTACAGAAGAAAAAGAGTTTGAGCCCCTGGGTGAGGCTTTCTAAAGTACTTTCCTCTAGCTGACAGTGGGGAAATGTCAATCAGTCAATGTGTAAACATTCATTGAGAGTTTACTATGTGCCAGGAACTCTGTGTTGAGCAATGAGGATACAAATCACAAAAAAGGCAAAAGAAAAAAAAATTAATATTTTAATGGGGAGGGGTGGGAGGAAAGGGAACAGCTTAGCAACATGTCAAAAAGAAGTATAGAATACATATAGAGTAACAGTAAAAATATGGCAAATAGGTAGACATTTGACTAAAAGTATTTTGTAATCAATAAATAAACATTTATCAAGTCCCTACTATGTGCCACACACTGTGCTAAGTGCTGAGGATAAGTCAAAAAACAGTCCCTGTACTTAAGGAGCTCACAGTCTAATGGGAGAGACATCATGAAAGCAAATATATACAAAGCTAACTTTATACAGGATAAATGTGAAGTAATTAATAAAGGGAAGGCACTAGAATCAAGAGGGGTTGTGGAGGGCTTCCAGTAAAAGATGAGATTTTATTTGGTACTCAAAGGAAGCCAAGGAGGTAAATAAACTGAGTAGCAGAGGGGGAGCATACCAGCTATGGAAGATAACCAGAGAAAATTGACACCTTCCTAACTCTCATTGTTTGAAGTTGAACCAAACCATTTTATGGTATTTTATATGCACATAAACAATATTTCAAAATGATCGACTGATGGTAACAAAAGCTAGCATTTATGTAACACTTTACCTAAATTATCTCTTTTGATCCTTATAAGAATCCTATAAGGGGAGTACTTTTATTATCTCTATTTTACATAAAAGGAAACTAAATCTGAGAGATTGACTGACTTCTCCAACATTCCTGCTATGAATAGTCTTTTTTTTTGTTTTTGTTTTTATTTTTATTTTTTGCGTCTGGTTTTATAGCACAAATTGTCAATGACTTCATTTTGCCTATAGGAAAATGTATAAACTCTTTAGCCTTACATTTAAAATTCTTCACAATCTGACTCTGGCCACCTTTCCTGTCTATTTTCTACTCCTCATCATGTACCCTTTGTTCTTTTTCAATCAAACAATAAACATATATTAAGTGCCTACTAAGTGCCTGACAATGTACTAAGCACTAGGGATGCAAAAAGAGGCAAAAGAAAATCCCTGTCCTCAAAGAGTTCACAAGCTAATGTCCTTCCTATTCTTGAACCTGTCCTGAACTATCCTGCCTCCATTCATTTGCTCTACCCTCCCCTTATGCCCTCAGTGTACTCCCTCTTCATATTGGCATATTCAAGTATTTTTCTAATATAAGTGATGAAAAAACAAATGATACCAATAATTTCTTTTTTCAAAATGTATTTTATTTATGTTAAATATTTCCCAATTACATGTAAAATTTAAGAATTTTTTTTTTAATTTTGAGTTCCAAATTCTTTTTCCCATCCCTACCCTTCCTTGAGAAGGCAAGCAATTTGATATAAATTAGACATTTGAAGTCATACAAAACATATTTCTATATTATCCATGTTGCAAAAGAAAACATAGATAAGAAAATAAAATGAGAAAAATAAAGAAAGTGAAAAAGTATGCTTAAATCCACATTCATAGTTCATCAGTTCTCTCACTAGGGGTGAATAGCATTTTTAATCAAAGGTCCTTTGGAATATTCTTGGAACATTGGCTTGATCAGAGTAGCTAAGTCTTCCACAGTTGATCATCATTATAAAATTGCTGCTACTGCATACAATGATCTCCTGGTTCTCCTCCCTTTACTTTGCATCAGTTCAAATAAGCCTTTTCAGGTTTTTCTAAAAGCATCCTGGTCACCATTTCTAATAGCACAATAGTATTCCATCACAATCATATACCACAACTTGTTCAGACATTCCCCAATTGATGAGCATATCATCAATTTCTAATTATTTGCCACCACAAAAAGAGCTGCTATAAATGTTTTTGTACAACTAGGTCCTTTTCCCTTTTATTTTATTTCTTTGGGATACAGATCTAGTAGTAGTATTGCTGGGTCAAAGGGCAGACAGAGTTTTATAGCTCTTTGAGTTTACTTCTTAGTTGTTCTCCAAAATGGTTGGACTAGTTCACAGCTCCACCAACAGTATATTCGTGTCCCAATTTTTCCACATCCCCACTAGCATTCGCCATTTTCCTTTTCTGTCATGTTAGCCAATCTAATAGGTGTGAGGTAGTATCTCGGAGTTGTTTGAGTTTACATTTCTCTAATTAGTAGTCATTTAGAGCATTTTTATATGTAACTATTAACAGCTTTAATTTCTTCTTCTGAAAACTACCTATTCATATCCTTTGACCATTTATCATCTGGTGAAAATGATTCTTATTTTCTACAAATTTGGTTCAGTTCCCTATATATTTGAGAAATGAGGCCTTTATCTGAGAAACTTGCTATGATTTTCTGCCTAGTTTCCTGTTTTCCTTCTAATTTTGATTACATTACTTTTGTTTGTCCAAAAGCTTTATAATTTCATGCAATCAAAAATATTCTGTTTTCTATGATCCTCTCTATCTCTCATTTGGTCATAAACTCTTCCTTTCTCCCTAGATCTAACAGCTATGTTTTTCCATATATCACCTTTTATGTCTAAATCATTTATCCATTTTGACTTTATATTGATATATGGTGTGAGATGTTGGCCCATGCCTAGTTTCTGCCAAACTGCTTTCCAATTTTCCCAGCAATTTTTGTCAAATGTTGCGTTCTTACCTTAAAAGCTTAGATATTTTGATTTATCAAATGCTAGATTACTATTGTCATTTACTACTGTGTATAAAGAATCTATTCCACTGATCCACTACTCCATTTTTTTTCCCAGTACCAGATTGTTTTGATGATTACCACTTTGTAATATAGTTTGAGATCTGATACTAGTAGGCCCTTCTATATATGCTGTCTTCACTTTTTCCCCTTTGATTCCCTTGATATTCTTGACCTTTTGTTCTTCCACATGAATTTTGTTAACATTTTGTCCAGCTCTATAAAACAATTCTTTGGTAGTTTGATTGGTATGGCACTGAATAAGTAAATTAACTTAGATAGAATTGATATTCATGAAATAATGAAGAGCAAAACAATCAGAGCCAAGAAAACATTGTATATAGTAACAGCAGTATTGTTTTAAGAACGACTTTGAGCAAATAAGTCAGTTTGGCTATTATAAATACCCAAATTACCTATAAAGGACATATGAAGAAAGATACTATCTGCATCCAGATACCAATAATTTCTTAAAAAGAAAGAAAGGAAGAATTTTTCATATTTTCAATCCCAAAACAGGTATCCCCTCTCCACCTCCTCTATGAAACTTTCCTTCATCACCTTCCCCCACCCTCCACCTCTTTCTAGCTGAAGGTATTTTCTTCTTCATCCAAAATACATGATACAGTTTGTCTGGATCATTTCCTTTCTTTTTTGCCCCTATGATATTTTACCTATGAAACTTTTTGGAAAACAAAAAACATTTCTTTGTGTTCATATTGAACATAGGGTACAAATCCTGCATCAGATACTTCCAAGCTATGTAAACTGTTCTGTTTCAGATATTCTAGCTGTCAAATGACAATAATGAAAATCCCGACCTGAAAATGTTATGAGACCCTAATGAAATAACTGATATAAAAAACTATGTGAATTTCAGCATTTATTATTATTATTAATGTCATTTGGACATTATTGAAATAACTTTAAGCTATGTCTGGATGTCATCAAATATCAGAAGAAAACTGAAAGTTCTAGTTACACTTTCAGATTTGTTGTGCTCATAAAGTCACTATTGGGTATTATAGCAACAGGGCCTTGGTGTGCTAGCCACAACATTCATAATTTTGTCTTCTATAGCACTTAATAATACAATAAAATACTCTGGTAATGCTTTTGGTCGTCTGTTCGGATTCTAATAGTGAACAACTTTTAAGATAGCATGAGATCATGTGACATGGGAGGTCTTCAGATTTATTCGCTGTCTTCCCTGCCTCCATTTTGGATTACAGTATCATTTAATTTCTTCCATTTTACTCTTCTTGTGTGCTGATTTTTTCATCATTCAACAGTGAATATACAAAAGAATATTTAATGTGCCAAGAATTATCTTCATCATAGCCATACAAAGATAGTAAATGGAAATATTAGATAAATTCCCATGCTAATTGTCCTCTTTTGGGGTTGCTTCTTGTTCACAGTCCAGACAGAACTCCACATCATTTGTTAAAGGATCCTCTTTCCCCTTAATGCTGGTTATCCAGGACAAGAATAGAGCACATCTCCATTGCCCTTTGGTCTGTCTGTACCAATTTAATAGTCTCCAAGGTTGACAGTCCATCACATTTAACTATAAATCACCCTGTTCTACTTTTCCTGTTGTTAAGACTTGAACATTGGTACAAACATAAAATCCTATTCCCCAATGCAGGATTACCTCACACAGATAACCAAGGAACTTTTCAGGGGATTGAATATCAGTGTAGAGTAGATCCTAAATCATAACTTTATAGGTAGGAGGACCATATCTCCTCAGCAAGGACTTGTTCCATCAAGACTGCCTATAGTTGTCATTAAATCCGGGTTACTTTAGTGTCCTCAGTATGTGCCCTTCTATGTATGCTGTCTTACAAATGTGTGTATGTTTATTTTAAAAAAAATTATACTTATGATTTGATTTGTGTATCACTTAGCACAGTGCCTGGCATATAGTAGGTTCTTAATAAATTTTTATAGAGTTCCTGATGAAGCATTCCTCTACCAATACAAATCAGCTCCTTGTCTGCAATTTGTAGTCTTAGAGAGTTACCTGGTACAAAACATAGGTTTAATTATTTGTCCAGGGCCACATAGCCAATATATGTTAAAGACCAGACTTATTCTCTGGTCTTTCTGACTCAGACTCTATCAACTGCTCTGCTGCCCCTCAAGTATGTGTGTGTGTACATGTGTATATATACGCATACATACATAGGGATATGTGTGTATATGTATGTATATACATACATACATACAGAGATACATACTTACCACACAGGTGTCTTTTCCCCCTTTTTGTTTTCCTTCTCCAGAGCTGCTTGATTTCTCAAACAACTGGAATGAGATGAGAATCGGCGATTCTGTTCCTTCCGATGAGATAAAGGACCAGCAGCTTTTGTTTGTCCTCTGTCCTGTCACTCCCTCCTAAGATCCACCAGGCCTTAAAGTCTGACCTTCCTCAATGCCCTGGAGTCTCCCAATATTGTTATCTAACCGACCTTTGTAACTTGAGGACTTCTAGGACTTGTCAGTTGCCTCACCACAACACCCTTAGGTGCTCTAGATGTTTCCAGTTGCCTTATATCTGAACTTTCTTTTATGTGTTCTCTCTTCCAATTAAAGTGTAAGTTCTTTGGAGCAGGGATTATCTTGATCTTTCTATTTTTATCCCAGCAGTTAGTGCAGCTCTTGGTATTTGGTAGGTATTTAATAATTTTTTTCATTCATTCATTCATTCATTCATTCACACACAAACATATACATATACATATATATCTGAATGTATAAATGAGTGGCTTGCTTCTGCTCTTACATATGTCCATTTTTATATATTGCAGATGTTATGGAGCCTGAAGACATACATGAACCCTCTGCTGGAGGTCGGCTCCAGTTTCGATGTGGCAACCTTCTGTCAAGTGGACAGTGGCATCATCTGGCCATTGTTGTCACTAAGGAAATGAAAAGAAATTGTACAGTTTCCACGTATATCAATGGACAGCTCATTGGATCTGCGAAGGTAGAGTGAAGTGATATTAAGCTAAATTCTGAAAGATACTGTGGAGTTATTTCTTTACTGACATTTAGGAAGCAATTGCTCCTTTAGCTATTAAATTCAGGTGCTTTTATTGATTTTCATTCTGGAGGTATCTGTGTTTAATTTATTGAGGGAGATGGCATTGATAGAAATTGATGCACCTGCCAGGGAAATGTCTGATGAGCTCAGTTTTGAGAAAGACCTTACACAAAAAGGAGAAACATATAACAAAGGTAAATATGAAAGAGTAGCACCAACTTGTAAGAATGTTGTTATCATGGCTGAACCTTGACCTGAATTTCCTAATGGATGCTAAAAATAAAAATAAAGGGAGGGAGTATTAAAGTTAAGCTTGGAGTGAGAAAAGATCAAGGAAAGCGCTGGCTCACTGCTTGGGGACATTGCTGTCAGGTGGGTCCATCACTTGTCAAGGTCTGAATCAGAGATGAGGCAGGTTGTACCTAAGACTACTCAGGCTCCTTAGCACTAGTTGGGGGCTACTATGGAAACTATTATGATAAAAAAAATCCCTAAGAATTGAGCAATCAGATTGAGTTGTAAAAGCATCAATTTCCATTTAACTGAAGGGAAATTACTGCTTATATTTTTACTTCTTAATCTCCTGTGGATGTCTTTGGCTCTGAATTGTCTGATAAGCATAATGTTTAGTTCAATGATCAATTGACACCTTAGACCTTGGATCTCCATGGGCAGCTAGAAGCTACTTGGGCTGGCTTTTCAGATTCTATTTCCTCTCTTCCCAATTTGGACCTTTCCTTTTTTGCCCCTCTTGAGGATTACCCTTTACTCTCATGCCCTCCTTCACTTTACTTACCTGTAATTTATAGGCCTGGAGCAGCAGTTCTTAACCTGGGAGCTTGTGGGTATATTTTCATATTTAGATAACTATTTCAAGAAGATATAGTATGTGTTTGTATATATACAAATATGTTATTTTATGCATTTAAATATTATTCTAGGAAGGTGTCCATAGGCTTCCACAGACTGCCAATAGGGTCTATGCCACAAAAAAGGTTAAGAAGCCCCGGACTAGAGAGTTGCCTGTGGCACTGAGATTTGCTTGACTAAGGTCCCACAGCTAGTATGTTTCAGAGGTGGGATCTCAGCCCAGGGCTCTCTGATTTCAAGGCCAGCCTGCTATCCACTATTGTTTGTTGCCAATGAGGTGAAAACACAGAAAAAAAATTAACAAACAAGCATCCAAAAACATCTAGCAACATGAAATAAACTCAAATCTGAAGTCCCAAAAGATGTATTCAGGGGTAATGAAAAAATTACAACTATAAGAATGGAATTATTGTTGGCAGTCTCTGCCACAAGGAGGTAACCTTTGAGAGGCAGTAAAGCATAATGTAAAGAAAGACCAGGAAGATTCAGGTTCAAGGCCTGTCTTTGACAGACATTGGCTAGGTGATCCCAAGCAAAGAACTTTCCTTCTCAGTATTTCAGATACCTTTCTAATACTACAAGTGGCAGAAATGGAGCCAAACTCTAGTAATAAAAGGAGTTACTTCATCCAGGAGTTCCCTATACCAGTTAAATCATAGGACCCATCCCTATTCCTGTTCTAAACTTTGAACAATTATATAAAGCAAGAAAACCCAAATGGGCAAATGCCTTGCATTTTGAATAGGGCAAAGGTAGATTCAAGAAACTGTATACCAGTGACCTTGATATTAATCTCTGAAAAAAATCTAGCACAGATCATTAGTTAGTATGTGAGAATTAAGAAAATGAAGCTATAATTACTAGGCTCCATTACCAACATGCATTGAGAGTGAATCCTATTGTAGGAATCTCATTTCCTTTTTTGACAAGGTTATAAAACAGCTAGATGATGCAAATAGTAATTGCTGATATTTACATGATACCTTCATGTTCGCAAAATATTTTATATATATTATCTCAGGAGATCTTTATATTGACCCAGTGAGTTATGCATTACAAGTATTATTATTGCAATTTTACAAAAGAGGAATTGAGACTGAGAGATGAAGGAATTTTTCCATAAAACTGGTGACAGGCAGGATTTGAATCCAAGGTCTTTCTGATAGAGGTCTAGAACTGTACACTGAGCCATTCCATAGCCGTACAGAGATTTAAATTCTATTTCAGCAAATATTTTACAAGTCTGTCATGCTATTTTTGCAAACTTAGCAACATGTCTGGTACATAGTAGGCACTTAATGAATTTTATTGAATTTAATCGAAACAAGATAGGATCATTTGATTATATAACTAAACTGAAAGAGATTTTAGCTTCCATCTACTTCATCATCCCCATTTTATAGAGAGACTAGTACTTAGAGAGGTTAAATTATTTTCTCTAGGCCACACAGAGATGGAATTTAAACTCAAATCCTTTGACTCCAAACCCAGAAGTCTTTCCGTCATACTATTAATGATAGCTAACATTTATATAGAGCCTACTAGGTTCTAGGAACAGTTATAAGCACTTTTCAAATACCGTCTCATTTTATCCTCACAATAACCTTGGGAGGTAGATGCTATTATTATCTCAATTTTAGAAATGATGAAACTGGCCAGAGACTAAGTGACTTGCCCAAGGTCACATAGCTGATGAGTGTCTGAGGCTAGATTTAAACTCAGGTCTTGCAGACTCTAGGCCCAGCACTCTATCCATCATACCACCTGGTTGTCTATAATATTACAATAAGAATAATCTGGATGATGTTACAAGTAAGTAGGCTTATAATGGATGGAATGATAGAACCTGATGAATGCTAGCTAAAGGATTAATATTGAATTGAATCTCTAACGGGAGGCTGTAGGGCTTGTATGAGTACATGGAAAACGTTCCCTTAAAATATTCTGATGATACAAAGTAAAGAGGGATAGCTACTATGAAATGGCAGAATCAAAATTCAGAATTACTTCAACAGGTTGGAATCAGGTTCTGAAACCGTTATGCCCTGGCCTTCCTACAACTTCAAAAAAATCTATGATTTCCTTGGGGTGGGTACTCCTTCCACTGATGCAAATACAACCACTTTGGTCTTCAGTTGATTGTCTCATTAGTTTCTGTGATGAAACAAAAAAGAAATCTATCATCTGATAGCTAATCTCCTGGTTAGCTCTTCATTGTTAGGCTGGTCCTCAGGCAACTGTTGACTAGTGAAAATAAGTTTGATGGACAAGGGTAAGGAATTGGAATTGGACAGCAATAACTGTTTACTCTGGCATTTAGGACTTAAGAAAAATAAATTGCCAAAGAATAGGATTTGGAATAGGAGGAAGTAGATTGCCAACAGGTAGGAGATGGGGGAAAAACAAAACAAAACTATTACAACTCAAAAAAACCATAGCTGTTGAGAGCCATTACATACAGGGGGAAGGAGTTCTATTCACTTAGTCCCTAAGGGTATCACAGGATGATAGTGTTAGAACTGTAAGGTATTTCAAAGATTGTCTAGTCCTATACCTTTCCCCACCTCCATCCAATTTATAAATGAGGAATTTGCTTCCTAAATGGAGTGACTTGCCTAAGATCACAGTGGATTATTAGAGATGTCACAGAGCCAGGAAACAAACTCAAGTTCTCTTTTTCTAGCACATTGCTTCTCAGAAAGCAAGTTTTATAACACAGTACAATATTTATAACTGTTTTACAACAGTGCAATGGTTAGCATTTACATGGATGATGCTGAGTCGTTGAAAATGATTGTCATGTTCCTTGAACTTTGAGAAGGTGGGAAAATGCATTAATCCATTTGAACAAAAGTTCTCTAAAAATGTTCCAAAGTTAAAATAAAAAGTTGTGTGCTTAAAAAGGTAGGCCCTAAGCTACCTGAAAAGTTCATCTATCCAGAAATGACTCTTTCTTGGAGTGTTCTGGATAACTGTGGTATTGTCCAGAGAAGAGAGAAGACATGTATGAAAAGAAAGCAAGAAAAGAGAAAAGAAACCTGAATGTGGAAGATCCATAAAGTCCCTTCCAGTCCCAACATCCTACAGACATGGCCATCATGAGAATTTGTTTTACTTGACTAGACATATTAGTTACAACAGCTTTGTTGCTGGGTTTTGTCTTTTTTTACCCTTAGTGAGTGGGGAGCTGGGAAAGAGAAAAAAATGCTTATTAATTTAAAAATAAAATAAAACATATTTTAAATAAAATCCTATTTGTTATTTAAAGAGTAATGACTAGGAAGGAAAATATCAGTGTTGTCTGGAGTACTAGGAAGACTTCTTGGGGGATATGTGGCTTAAGTTAGACCCTAAAGGATGGGTCTCACTTGGTCCATTGTAAGCATTTAATAAATACTTTTTCATTTCTTCATTCATTCTTTCTTTCACTTATTCATAGCTGAGGAAGTGTTTGAGAGGTGAGTATTCCATACTCTCCAAAGTATTCTCAAGTGCTATTATGTGTTTGGAAATTTGATTGTTTCACCTGGGGAAGTTAAGTGCCAATGGGAGAAATTTCTCCAAACAGTCCAGTGACATATAATCCTCTTTTCTTACAGATGCTGTACATCCAAACCTTACCAGGTTCTTTCCTTTCAATGGATCATTCATCCTTTATTGATGTCTATGGATATATAGGTACCCCTCAAGTCTGGAAACAGAAGTCATCTTTAATATGGCGGCTTGGCCCTACCTATTTGCTTGAGGAAGCAATTTCAAAGGAAACTCTGGAAGTTATTAACAAACTTGGCCCAAGATACTGTGGCAACTTCCAAGCTGTGAAAGTCCAGGGTATGCTACATTTTGATCTATGGGGCATTTGCTGCCTCCTATTATTTTTTTTAAATTGACATACAGTTATTTATGTTGTATTTACAAAGAATGAACTTAGTGTGGGTGAGTCATTAAGGAAGACCTTTGTAATTGGGACATTACATATTTACAACACAATACAAAAAGGAACAGAAAAGGAAATGGCAACATCCCGTGGATTTCAAATATATAGCATCACATAATGGAGCGGTAGAATACGTCAGCAGAGGGAGAATGGACAAGCAAGAGAGCGATAAATAAGTTACATTCCTTTTAATGAAGAAGCTTTTTAACTAAAGTATTCTGTTATCTTCAATTATTAAACAGGCAGACAAAACATCCACATTTTCATTATTGATTGCTGGCTGTTCAAGTAGGGAAAGAGTCTCTCTATGCGCTAGAAAGTCATGGAGGTCAAATCCCTCCTGGGAAAATGGAGAAATAAATCTACCTACTAAAGCCCCACTACCTCTTGAAGGGTGGCTCTTTCCTTCATTTCCAACTATGTACAAAGATTTTTCTATAAAGATGGTCTGTTGATTTATCTGACCTTCTGGCATATAGATCTTGCATCACTGGGTCTATCTGAGTTTCTCTTGTTATACCCAATGATACTAGCACTTAGAGGAACACAGCTTAAAAATCCAGACTGGTATACCATGGCAATAATTTTGGGAAAAAACCTCTCGTTCTCACGTTATACTTCCAAGGTAATGCAAGCAAATTTCAGTCTCAAAATTTCATCAAAAAATTTCCTATTTCTGTATGGGTAGACAAGCAATTGCTTTCAAGAGAAGTTACTGTGTTGTCTATAAATCTCATTGCCTCGAGTTTGTGATAATGAGGTTACTCAGCTTGCTCATTATTTTGCACTTTGCTTTTTGTGAAGGTAGCTCCATTTCCTAGAGATTTGAGTGCTTGAGCTTTGCAACAGATGGCAACAAGGTGACCTATTTGTCACTGGTTTATGAATTTAGTGTATGTCAATAGACATTTTACCTCCTCTATGACTTAATTTCCTGTCTGTAAAAAGAAACTAATAGAGAAAGTATGGGGTAGTGGAAGCCACACTGCAATTGGAGTTTGAAGATCTGGGTTCAAATCACAACTCTGATACTACCTGTGTGACCTTAGACAAGACACCTGAACTCTTTATTCTTCAGTGTTTTCATCTGTAAAATGAAGATATTGGACTAGATAACCTCCAGGGCCCTTTCTGTCTCAAAATCTATGATCCTGTGACAATAATTAACCTCAGAAAATGAGGAAAGTGATCACCAATCAGTCTACAAGTGAGCCCAAAGCAAGAGAGCATTGTGATGATTCCAAGTGTTTCATTTTAGGTGAGGATGTTGGCTGTGAAGCCATGACCCTTGTTGCAGAGGAGCGAGTTTCCTTTGGGCTGAATGTAGCTAGTTCATCCCTCACAAATGTGGCAGAGATCAAGAATGTTTATAATGAAGTCGATGGCCGCCTGATCGCCAAAGAGGTAACCTTTTTATCTTTGTTATTGTCTTTTTGTCTAATTTTTAGAACTGGCATCATCATTTTATTTTCTTCTTGGGTTTTTATTTTTACAGTATTGAGATTAATATGTGTTTACATATGTGTACCCAGATACACTAGGGATTAGATGAGGAAAAAATGATCAATAACCAAATAATTAATAATTTATTAAAATAATTAATAAAATAAATTAATAAAATTTAATAAAATAATTTATTAAAATAATTAATAATTTATTGTGCTATCTGCCTGACACTGTGCAAAGTGCTAGAGATTCAAAGACAACAATGAAATTGTACCTACCCAATAATTACATCCTGTTTGGAGAAATAACGTGTTCACGTATAGGGAGATACAAAATATGCTAAAGACAAAATTATTCTGGGTTTGGGATGGGGAGGTGGGGAGAGGAATCACTAGCAGCTTGAGGATCCAAGAAAGGCCTTTTGTGGGAGAGGAAGTTTGAGCTGAGTTTTGAAGGTATTTAGGCATTCTAAAACTGTATAAATTAGAAGGGATTATGCCTCCAGACATGGAGGATGGTCATACAAAGACATGGAGATGGGAAATGGAATGGAATGTGTGGGGGACAGCATGTAGGGCCCTTGAGTTGGACCATGGAGTGTGTGAAGGGCAGTAATATAGGTCTGTAAAGTGAAGGTGGAGCTAGAATGTAAACTGATTTAAATTCCAAACAGTGGAATTTATGCTTGATCTTAAAAGGAATAGGCAGCCAATGTAATTTCTGCCCTAGAGGAATGAGCAGGCCTATGATTTAGGGCTATGGATTTGGCAGCTACATGGAGCATGGATGGGAGAGGTGAACAAATAGATGAAGGAAGACCAATTAGGAGGCTGTTTCAGTAGTTTTGGCAGGTGATAGAGGTTGAATCTATATTGGTGGCTCTGGGAGTGGATAAAAAGGAACAGATGTGAGAGATGTGAATGTAGAATCAATGAGATTTGACAACTGATTAGATATGTGGAATTTAAAGGAAGGTTTTGAACTTGGTGTAAGAGAGAAGGAAAAATAGAGAATTACTTGGAGGATGTAAACCTGGAAAGTCTGGCGAATGGAAGGATGGTGGTATGCTTGACAGATATAAGAAAGTCAAGAAAAAAGATGGGTTTGGGGAGAAAGGTAATGAGACCTGTTTTGGACATTTTGAATTTGAGATGACTTTGGGACATCTCTTTCAAAATGCCTAATAGACTCTTCCTGATGAAGGGCAGGAGACCAGGAAAGAGATTGGGACAATTAAGAAAGCAATGGTAACTTTGAAGAGAATAGTTTCAATGGATTGATGAGGTCAGAAGTTAGATTGCAAGGGATTACAAAGTGAGAAAAAATGGAGAAAAGTATAGATGTATGGAATGCTGTGACAGATAATTTTTTGTAAGTACTTAGACTGTATATATAATTGTGGTAGATATTGAAGGAGTGATTTTTTTTTTCTTAATTAGACTTAGGTCTGATTAAAAAACATAGTTTGGAAAGATTTTCAAGTGATTTCAATTTATTGATATTTCTTCTTATTTTTATTTTCATTTCCAAAGATGAGTTTCAATGTTTATGTAATCCTATACCAACCCAAATTTACTCATAGCCTTCATGAGTGGAAAATGACTATCTAATGGTTATATTCCATGCCATTTTGCCTCGTCCCTGGTCTTGAAAAATTACCTTCATTTTAACTACACCTTAATTTCCAAAGGTATGGAAATAAAAATTCAAAGGAAAAGCAATCCAAATGATAAATCATTATTGCTATCATTCCAAAATAATGGATTAAACAAAGATTATTCTAAGTCTAATCCATTTCTGTTCTAATCTCACTGAATTTGGGTTAAAGGTAGTTTAGCTAAGAGCTCCAGTGTTGGGTCATCTCTGGGGAGTATGCATGCTTGGCCAACATCAACCTTAGCCCCAAGAACCTTCGAGAAAATAGATGAGTTTTGGATCTCCAGAAGAGATTTTTTCACTGTATTTAGCCTCAAGTCAGTCTATATAAACAGTAGAGTCAGTAAGAACTATTCTGTGTCTTTCTCCTCTGATGAACTCTGCTATAACTAGTAGCAAAAAGCACAATTGATCCATTTTTAATTTTCTACCCTATATTCATGATAGGACAGTCCAATCTTTGGCAAATAGTAGAATGGGACAGGTAAGTGGCACAGTGGATAGAGTGACAGACCTGGAATCAGGAGGTGTTTCTGTCTCTACAGTGATTCCTTCCCTGTCTGCTTATGAACACATACAGATCTCCACTGTCACTTCAAAAGTCAGTTCTTAAATCAGCAAGCATTTATTAAGTATTCTACTATGTGCCAGGAATTGTGCTAGACACTGGGAATATAAATATAAAAGTGAGACAATCCCTACCCTCAAGTAACTTACATTCTAATAAGAGGGATTCAATATGCTAACAGATGCTAAAAATCAGTCACCACAGAACTACATACTCCATAATTAAATACTAGAAGAATCAAGTTCAAGGAAGGGAGGAAAAAAAGAGTATTTCAAATCTATATCTCTAATGGAAAATAACTATAATAAGTTCCTTCCTCTATGACTTTATTGATTCCAAATTGGGGCGTAGGTGATGAGTGAGACCTAGTGGAATGAGCACCCACTTGGCATCAATTGGAGGTTGAGTCCCATCTCTAGTAGCTGTGTGATCTTAGACAAGTACCAAGACCTTTCTGAGTCTCTCCTTTTCTGTTGGAAGGGGATAAAAAAGGGGATAATAATTTGGGTACTACCCAAATTACAGAGTTTGAAATTTAAATGGGATAATAAATGTGAAAGTACATTGTAAACAAAGCTTGGCTATTAGAGTTCTCACTTTGAGGTTTTGGGTGGTTTAAAAAAACCAGAGGTAATGCATTTGTGTTTCTCCATTCACGTTATTCTACTTAGTCCCTCTTGTGATAGAAGAATGTGACATAGCTCACACTTTACAGATATTATTTCATTAGCACCTCAGAACAACCTTGTGAAGTAAATGCAAAATTATTCCCATTTTACAGATGGAGAAATTGAAATTGGGGGTGGGGAGGGGCAGGTTAAGTGATTCTCTGAGGGTAACACAGCAATGTTTTGGGTAAGATTTAAACTCAGGTTCTTCTGACCCCAAATCCAGCTCCATCTGTACTATGTCATACTACCTTCCATGGTCCTCTGTTCAAGCACCACTTCCAACAGGAGACCCTTCCTGTTCCTCTCACTTCCTATTCCTCCCAGAAAATAGTTGTTGTTCTGTCATTTCAGTCGTGTCTGACTCTTCATGACCCCATTTGGGGTTTTCTTGGCAGAGATGCTGGAGTGGTTTGCCATTTCCTTCTCCAGCTCCTTTTACAGATGAGGAAACTGAGACAAAGAGGGTTAAATGACTTGCCCAGGGTCACACAGCTAGTAAGTGTCTGATTTTGAGTTTGAACTCTGGTCTTCCTGACTCCAGGAGCAGCACTCTATCCACTGCACTACTAGCTGCCCTCTAGAAAATTACCTTGTATTTATTTTGCATGTATTGCAGGCATATACAATACATAAATTTTGTCTCCCTTCTCAAAAAAAATATAAGTTCCTTGAGGACAGGGACTGTTGCTGGAGATGTATGTGTAAATATATATATATGTATATATATATATATATACACACACACGTGTGTATCTGTATGTATGTATATGTATATGCATATATGTATGTATAGGCATGCATACACACCTATATAAATATGCATACACACATGTATATCTATGTATACATATATACACACCATGCACAGTACTTGGCATATAGCACACAGATGCACAGTGTTTGTCAAATAGGCCACATATATACTATGAATAGTACCTGACAGATAGCTAGGTGGATGGTAGAGTTAAGAAGATATGAGTTCAAATCTGATCTTAGAGAAGTACTAGCTGTATGATGCTGGGCAAGTAACATTAAATGACTGCCTCAGTTTCCTCATCTATAAAAAGAAGATAATAACAGTACCTACCTCCCAGGGTCACTGTGGAGAAAAAAAGTGAGATACTTATTAAGTGTTTTGTAATTTTAAAAAAATTTTTATAAATCACTATGTAAATCACTATTATCATCATTGTTAATTGATTGATAGCTATAAGTAACTGTCCTGCTTGGGGACTGAACTTGTGCATTTTTCCTGCTTGGTAACATGTGAGACATATACCACCTATATCTAGTGTGTGAAAGATGCGTAAATGTCTTCAGATTTAGAACATGGTAATGCCCCTTCTTTTTCCTCCTATGAAGCTATTATATAACTTGTAATGAAATGCTCTTGTAACATTGGGTGGAACACATCAAGCAGACTCAATAACTTTAGAATGCCCTTGATGTCTGACCCACTCCAACCCAAAAGTTGACAGACCTTGTAATAGCAGTCATATCTCATATTTCAGAGCCTAGTTCAGTTTCACAAAGAAAGATCCTAACAGTTTGAATGAGTAAAAGATTTAAGACATTGAATGTACCTAATTATCATTCTAGTAATTAAGCCAGATGTGCATATATATCCTTGGGTTTGAGTTTAGATTTCAGCACTAAATGCAAAACTTCAGTTTATTTTTCATTTGGTTGAATATTCCACTTACGTTAAAAATTAAAAAAAAAACTTATTTCACCTGAGTTGTTCTCTTTCCTTTCAAAAGTGTCATATGATTATTTAGGATTATTTGTGATTTCCTTAGATGAACATTTCCTCCCGGGACAATTCTATGCCAGTTTTCTTGGTAAGAAATTCTGCTGGACACCTTTCAGGCTCTCTTCGTACCATTGGAGCAGTTGCTGTGGGTCAGTTAGGTATGTATAGCAGGTGAATTGGAATCAAGTCCTGGGAATAAGGACTTCTGGGGGTTCCAATTAAAAAGGTCTATCAGGTCAGTGAAACACTGAGGTTGTTCATGGAAACTAAACAGAATTTCTTATTATTTTATTATCTGGTCATCTGAAAAATGTTCAGCAGACTCCATCCTAAGTATTTGACACTTGAAACTATTTTTAAAAATGACTCCACATTTTCCTCTATAAAATAGTGCTCTATTAACAGGGAAGCATAAATTTTCACTAGTATTAGCATAAAACTATATTTTGATAGATAGTTTAGAACTATATTGAAATCCAAACACTGAGGTACAATTAAGTAGCTGTCTCACTAATCTTCAGTTCTTAACAATATTCATGAATCAAACCTTGAATCTCTCTGTAGGTCTAAATAGAAAACAACTTTTTCATTCACTCTTACCATGAATCCTATTTACCCTTCCAATTTCCTTACCTCCTCTCCTTTTTTAAGTAAATATTTTATTGATGCTTTTTTTTTAAAAAAAAAAATTGGTGTCATTTCATGAGGCATTATGTCAGAGCAGATGAAAAGCTAACATTGAAACTAGGAAGATCTGGGTTCAAGTCTTGTCTTTGACCTATATTGGCCATGTGATACTGGGCAAGTCACTTAACCCCACATCACACCAGAAAACTCTCCAAAGTTATAAATTGCAAGGCAGGTGCTGATATGTCTTGGTAGAGGGAGTTTCTTCATTTGGTAGTTTCCTTTTGAGTCCCTATCCCTTCATTTCTCAGTGACCTCAAGCTCCTATAGAACCCTCATTTGTAATGAAGAAATATAGTTAAGAAACACAAAACAACACATTGGCCAAGGATGACGCTACATGCCTCATTTTGCACCTGCCAAGCAAGGGAAAAGTATCTCATTGCCAATCCTCTGGTCAGTCCATATTGCTGACCACATGTTCTCCATAGGTGTTCTGAAATTGATAGAAGTTTCAAAGAAAAATTTGGGCTTGATTCAAGGAAAAACTTCCAAAATTTAGAGCAATTCCCAAGTGGATTGGATTGCCTTCAGAGATATTGGTCTTTTTTTACTGAAAGTTTACTGAAAGAGACTGAATGTAGAGGGGAATCTTCCTTTATGTATAGGTTTGACTAGATGGCTGCCAAAGTCCCTCCTAACTCCTGAGATTCTATGAATACCATCTTTGCAAAAAAGAAAAGTTTTTAGAAGCTCCATTGGCTCATTTATGTCACTAGATACTTTTTAATGGTGCTGAAGT
Source organism: Vombatus ursinus (assembly GCF_900497805.2). Lineage (NCBI taxonomy): Eukaryota > Metazoa > Chordata > Mammalia > Diprotodontia > Vombatidae > Vombatus > Vombatus ursinus. The sequence goes on from NW_020940527.1 coordinate 21,311,424, forward strand.
TGAAAGTGATCACCTGGGACCTTGGATTTTCCTTAGGGGTACGAGTGTTTCGCTCCAGCCCTGCTGCCAACAGCCTGAACTTCATTGGTGGACCTGCCATTCTCCTTGGAATGATTTCACTGGCTACAGATGACCACACCATGTATGCTGCCATTAAGGTCCTCCACTCTGTCCTGAGCAGCAGTGCCATGTGCGACAACCTCATGAAGCAAATCCAAGGATACCAGGTAATAAAGCACCAAGATTTCCCCCTGGAAGCCAAAGGGGATATGGCAATAAAGTGCCCTCTTGGATGTGTGAAAGAGAGGAGACTCATTGTGGGGGTTCCTCAGATATGGCTTTCACATGGATGAAGGATGAATATTTATTCATGAATGAATAAGAATATTATGCAATTACTCTGTAGAAAGCACTGTCATAAGTACTGAAGGTGCAAATAGGAAAACAAGACATTCCCTGCTCTCAAAGGGCTCACATTCTAATAGGGGGAGGAAGCACATACAGAATGACTCATCTGCAAGTCTGACGGACAGGCCTTTTGGTCCTTAAAGTGAAACAACAAAGATGGGAAAGTATCTTCTGCAGTGTGTCATTTCCTCTGGCAAAAGCACATCTCTTTTTGATGTGGAACAATTCAAAGACTTTGAAAGAATTAATAAAGCTTCTAAGCTATGGTAGCCCACATAACTTTTAGAGAAAAATGAGCTTACATCCAATTCAAAATATCTGTAGCAGAAGTTTCCCAAGGAAGCACATAGTACATATTAGTATAACTAATGATGAATTACCATCTCTATGCAGTGACTGCCTTCCCCAGGTCATTTTACAGGTTTTGGGCAAAACATCCATGAAGCCAGTTCTATGCTGAATGGCCACAGAATGTGTGTGTGTACAGAAAAGCATAAAGAAACAATGGGAAAAAATAAGAAAAAATGTATTTATTGATGAGTAAATTGGACCTTGTTGTATTGAGAGATCTTCCTCCACTTTTTCAGATACTGACATTGCTCCTCAAGAAGAAGAGGCAGCTGTTGAACAACAGAATTTTCCAGCTGATTCTTTCTGTTGCTGGCACCGTCGAGGTGGGCTTTGGATCCTCAGCTATCACAAACGTTGGCATGTTCCAGCACGTTCTCTGCAATTTTGAGGTATATCAGGGGAAAATATTTCCTATTGAAGATGTTGCTAAGGCAAAAAGAAATAATAAGAAGAGGGCAGGGAGAGGCTCAAGAAGGACAGTGTTGGTATAATCATGTGAAATTTGATAAATACTTAGAAAATAAATAATAATATTTAATAAATACTTAGAAAAAAAATTCAGTTTCATGGTTTCATAGACAATACTGTCTTTCATGTCTATTGATGACTGTTAAGTTTGTAATAAGTAATGCAGGATGTCCTAAAAGTCTTAGTAAAATTTTAGGCTTTAATAGGGTCAACAAAGACTGGATGAAATTCTTTTCCTCATCCAGTGGTTCCCAACTACCCTCAACTCCTACCATGGAAGATGGAGCTTGAAGACTATGTTGGTAGGATGATTTTGGGGAATTTACAATAATAAAAATCATGTGGATTTGTAGCATTAGCAACATATTCTCACTCCTTCCTCTTCCCCTTTTTTTCCAATAATGAGGCAGGGTAATTTCACCACATTTAAATTTAGAGAAATGACTACACCACATCCATGACTGCTTCCTTTTTGTTTATTTGTTTGTTTTTTAAATTTTGTTTCTTGCCACTCTGAGAATTTTTTTGACTCAATCAGTAAATGCTTATTAAGCACCCATCATGTTTCGACAACTGCACTAAATGCTGGGGATACAAAAAAGGCAAAAGACAGTCCCTGTCCTTAAAGAGTTTATAATCTAATGGGGGAGATGAAGTGCAAATAAATATCAGGAAAGCAAGCTACATACAGGGTAAATAGGAAATGAATAATGGAGGAAAGGCACTAGAATTAAGAGGAGTTGGGAAAGATTTCCAGCAAAAGTTGGGATTTTAGTTGAGACTTCAGGGAAGGAAGGGAGGTCAATAGTCAGTGGAGGAGGGAGAGTCGAACTCTTGAATCTTCTTTTGTTGTTGTTGTTGTTGTTTTTGTTGTTTGCACTTTACTTTTCTATGGTAATTTTTATTTATTTTTTTGTTTTCAACATTTACTTCCACAAGATTTTGAGTTCCAAATTTTCACCCTATCTCGCCCCTCCCCCCACCCCAAGATGGCATGAATTCTAAATACCCCTTCCCCTAGTCTGCCTTCCCTTCTATCTCTCCCCCCCCTTCTCTTATCCCCTTCCCCTTCAATTTTCCTGTAGGGCAGGATGGATTTCTGTACCCCATTTCCTGTATTTCTTATTTCCCAGTTGCATGTGAAAACATTTTTTTTAAACATGTGTTTTTAAAACTTTGGGTTCCAAATTTTCTCCCTTCCTCCCTCATTGATAAGGCAGGCAACTAAATATAGGTTATATATGTGCAGTTATGCAATACGCTTCCATAATAGACATGCTGTGAAAAACTAACTCTATTTCCCTTAATCCTATCCCACCCACCCATTTATTCTATTCTTTCTTTTGACCCTGTCCCTCCTCAGAAGTATTTGCTTCTGATTACTCCCTTTCCCAATCTGCCCTCTTCTCTATCATTCCCCTACTCTCTTGTCCCCTCCCCCCCCATTTTCCTGTAGGGCAAGACAGATTTCCACACCCAATTGAGTCTGTATGTTATTCCCTCCTTAAGTCAAATCCTGTGAGAATAAGATTCACTCATTCCCTCTCACCTTCCCCAGGTTCCCTTCCACTGTAAGAGCCTTTTCTTTTCTGTTTTTTTTTTGTGCGATAATTTACCCTATTCTACCTCTCCCTTTCTCCTTCTCCTAGTAAAATCCTTTTTCACCCCTTAATTTTATTCTCCAGATATGACCCCTTCATTTTCAACTCACCTTGTGCCCTCTATCTATCTATCTATATCTATATATACACAAATATAATTTTTTCCCCTCTAACTACCGTAATACTGACAAAGGTCTCATGAGTTACAAATATCAACTTTCCATGCAAGAATGTAAACAGTTCAACCTTAATAAGTCTCTTATGATTTTCTCTTTCCTGTTTACCTCTTCATGTTCCACTCGAGTCTTGTATTTGAAAATCAAATTTTCTATTCAACTCTGGTCTTTTCATCAAGAATGCTTAAAAGTTCTCTATTTCACTGAATGACCATCTTTTCCCCTGCAGGATTATACTCAGTTTTTCTGGGTAGGTGATTCTTGGTTGTAATCCTATCTCCTTTGCTCTCCGGAATATTATATTCCATGCCCTACAGTCCCTTAATATAGAAGCAGCTAAATCTTGTGTTATTCTGATTGTGTTTCCACAATACTTGAATTGTTTCTTTCTGGCTGCTTGTAATATTTTCTCCTTGACCTGGGAACTCTGGAATTTGGCTACAATATTCCTAGGAGTTTTCCTTTGGGGATCTCTTTCAGGAGGAGATGAGTGGATTCTTTCAATTTCTATTTTGCCCTCTGGTTCTAAAATATCAGGGCAGTTTTCCTGGATAATTTCTTGAAAGATAATATCTAGAGTCTTTTTTTGATCATGGCTTTCAGATAGTCCAATAATTTTTAAATTCGCTCTCCTGGATCTATTTTCCAGGTCAGTTGTTTTTCCAATGAGATATTTCACATTGTTTTCTAATTTTTCATTCTTTTAGATTTGTTTTAGAGTGTCTTGATTTCTCATAAAGTCACTAGCTTCCAATTGCTCTATTCTAATTTTTAAGGAAGTATTTTCTTCAGTAAGCTTTTGGACTTCCTTTTCCATTTGGCCAATTTTGCTTTTTAAGACATTCTCCTCCTCATTGGCTTTTTGGATCTCTTTTGCCATTTGGGTTAGGCTAATTTTTACGGTGTTATTTTCTTCAGTATTTTTTGGGTCTCCTTTAGCAAGCTGTTGACTTGTTTTTCATGATTTTCTTGCATCACTCTCAGTTTTTCTTCTACTTCTCTTATTTGCTTCTCAAAATCCCTTTTGAGCTCTTCCAAGGCCTGGGACTGATTCATATTTTTCTTGGAGGCTTTGGATGTAGGAGCTTTGGCTTCATTGTCTTCTTCTGGTTGTATGTTTTGATCTTCTTTGTCACCAAAGTAAGATAACATAGTCTGACTCTTTTTACGCTGCTTACTCATGATCCCGGCCTATTACTTGAGTTTTAAACTCTTTGTGAAGGTAAAAGTCTGCTTCCAATGTGAAGAGTGTACTGTCCCAAGCTTCGGGGGTTTGTACAGCTGTTTTCAGAGGTACTTCTAGGGACCTGTAAATTTTCAGTCCTTCCAAGGTGCTACGATAAGGGGTGAGGTGTTTTCTCTCCACCACCACAACAAGCTCCACCACACCAGCATTCCTCCTCGCCCCAGGACCGCCCCTCAGAACTGTGACCCAGATCCAAGCACTGGTAAAACAAGAGATTCCTGCCTCAGTTCTGGCAAAGAGATCCTTGCAATCCCCCTCTGATAAGCCACTTGATTCCCCCTCAGTCTGTGGGCTGGAAGCTCAGGAAACAGTCGCTGCCTCAGGCTGCGCTCAAGACTTGTGGCTGAGACCTAGCTCCTCTCTCACTGCAGTCACAGACTTTTCCCACTGACCTTCTAAGTTGTCTTTGGCAGTCCGGGGTTGAAAAGTCTGGAAACTGCCACAGCTGCCTGTGATTCAGTCCTCTGAGGCCTGCTCCAGGGTTGCTGCGCCCTGCGCATCCACGCTGAACTGCGCTCCTCTCCCCGCCTGACGCAATATACCTTTATGATCAACCATCCAGGCTGTCTTTAGCTGGAAATTTCTTTCACTCTGTCTTTTTGTGGGTTCTCCTGCTTTAGAATTTGTTTAGAGCCATTTTTTTAGGCATTTGGAGGGCTTTGGGGGAGAGCTCAAGACAGTTACTGCTTTCCCTCCACCATCTTGGCTCCCAGCACTTGAATCTTCTAATACTCTAACAAATCTATATAGATTGCCAAGTTGAATAACCTTTGTTTTGTCAGTGTTTTAGATATGAACATGAAGAAGATTGTTCTAAGAGGAACTTTGGGAGGGGACAGGGACAGGGAGGAGAAATGCGAGGTGGAAGAGAGTTAACACCACCTTGTCTACTGTGTCCCATAGAGACCAATTATACTTTGCTTTTTTTGTGAACTGGAGCAATCTAAATGATACCCATAGTGGTACCCAAGTGATACTTCGAGGATTTCAATGCATTTCATAGATCTGTTTGTGCTTCTAGCAGCTCTGTGGGGTGGGCCGATTTATGATTGCCAAGATTTATAATTAACAATTTATAGATGGAAAAACTAACACAAAGAGGAGGAAGTTGTTAGTTCATCGGCGCACAAAAGACAGTGATGAAGACGAGAGTAGGGCTAAATGGCTCCTTGGACTTTCCATCTTGTACTTCACCAGCCAGTCCACTGTCCCTTTATTTTCTGGGTTACTTATGTGCTTAATTTATTTGGTGCTTTAAACAGCTTCAACAAATTGTTAAGTACAAAAGATTACTTTTGATACATGACTTTCTACTTTGAAGTTTTACTGATGCCTTTTGCTTTTATTCTACAATCATTTCCCCTTAATAACCCTCCACAAACATAGACATGGAATAGTCATTTATAACAGAGAAAAATATTTCAGAAATCCAAGAAACACAGTGACCATATCCAGCAATATTCTTTATCTATGATCCCTTCTCTCACATCCTCTCATTCCTCTCCTTTGAGAAAAGAAACATATTTTACCTTCAGTTCTCTTGGATCAAGAGGAATTATCACAGTCATCATGATGTCCCCTGTCAGTGTAGTTTTTATTTACATCATTGTGCATTTTGTTCTCCCCTGCTCCTGTTTACTTTGCTCTATATCAGTTTCCATACTGTAAAAAATTTTTTTCTCATGTTTTTCTTAGTTACTCATATTTGTCATTTTTTTGTCTTTTTTTTTTTTTTGCTAGGCAATGGGGTTAAGTGACTTGCCCAGGGTTACAGAGCTAGTAAGTGTTATGTGTCTGAGGCAAGATTTGAACTCAGATTCTCCTGACTCCAGGGCCAGTGCTCTATCCACTATGCCACCTAACTGCCCCTATATTTGTCATTTTTATGGTGCTATAATATTCCATCACATTCCTATCTTGCACTTTGTTTAACCTTTCCCCAGTTGATGGATGCCTATTTTGTTTCTAATTCTTTGTAGGTAAGAATAAAAGGTGTTGCTGTGAATATTTGTATAGATGGGAGGACATTTCTTTTTGACTATGATTTTCTTGGGTTATAAGTCCAGTAATAAGATCTTGAAGTGAGAGTCCAAGAGTATGAATAGCTTAGTGTATTTTTTGTAGTTTCTAAATTATGACCAATGGAATTCTGAGAAACTTTGTAGGTTTCCCCCACTCACTCCATTGTCCGTATCAAAATATGTTTTGATGTAGCATTATGTTTCAAAGTATATTTTTCTGTCTTTCAGCTCTGGATGAACACATCAGAAAATCTAGACATTGCCCTCTTTTCTCATCTCATAGAAATCGTTCAATCACCAAGGTAGGATATCCAGTGAGAACTTCTGCCTCCCTACAACTTCAACTTCAGTCACCAATTTTGATAAGAGTTATTAGAAGGAAATGTCTTTTCCAGGAAAATTCAGAATGTCAGCATCCCCATTGTGTTTCGTGACCAAAGAGAAATTTACTAACCCAATTGTGCAACTCTGACTTTAGTCCTATTGGCTGACTCTAACCAGCTATGGAAGCAGCTTATACGTAGAAACAGTTGTGTTGTAGGATGCCAGCCAGCTCCTTATACCATACTGACCTTTACCCCCCTTTGCTTCTATTACTTATTCCCTTTTAACTGACTTGCAAGGACTCATCCTGATCAGAAAAATAGGAACATTCAGTGACATGGAGTGACATTCTCAAGACTTAATGCTGGATCCTGTGAATTCATTACTTATTTTTATTTTTGATTTTACAATTGAAAATCACACACACAAAGTTGGGAATTTTCTATCTCTGCTATTTCTTGACTCTGTTGGCCGTTGTGAATAATGTAAATTTGAATGAAGGGAAAAAAGGAAGAGTGAGTCTAGTCACTGATTTTTATTTCTACTTTCTTTTTTTAAAAATGGAATTTGTAGGCAAAGTTGTTTTCTTAGGGTGAGAACATTTTATGGGAAACTGAATTTGTGAACATCCTGAAAAAAGGATGTGAATACTAGAGTTATTTTTAAATTTTGACTTTAAGATAATCTGAACTTATTCACTTTGTGGTTTTGGAAGGATGAGCAAGGCATACACTCAGACAAATTCGCTGCAGAATGCTGGCAGTTTCTAGGCTATTGGCAAAGTGGTATTAGAGATCACGTACGTGTCTAATGCCTTTGTTCTGAGCTTTTTGTGATCTACCTTTGTTTCCACTGATGCACAGATTTAGAAGTCAATAATTAGGGCTTTTGTTTGAACTCTCTAAAACGTGGCAGTTTCCGGGGGTGGAAAGGAAGAAGTAGAGGAGTGTCCCAGTGCAGACTTTGGTTTTTGATAACAGACACATATTCAATGAATGTCTGACATTGTTTTGAGAGGTTGCCAAGAAATCATCAGGAGTCAAAGGTCCATGGAACAAGCAGAGTCTGCAAACCTTTTTAGCAGAAATGCAGCAAATTTGGCTCTTTCCAGTAAATGCTTTTACTGTCTCTTTGCCTTTCTCACCAGGGAAGGGGCCCGGAATGCTGAAATTGCTCACAGATTACAACTGATACCTAGGCTGGTCTTTCTCTTTAATGACGCCATTCTCAGTCCCACCAAAATCTCCACCATCACTTCCATTCTGGGTCATTTGCTGAAGAGACATTTCAACACCCAGGATGTCATTAGGTAATAATAAAAATGCTAACAATAACAATAACAATAGAAACATTTATCAATAACAACTAAATAGAACTTTAATGTTTGGTTATATACACATGTATGATCTCATTTTTACCTCATAACAACCATGTGTATTAGCTACTACAGGTGTTATTAGTGGGTTAACAGTTAATCATTTTAATAGGTTAACAATATAAATTAAATCAACTTGCCCTTTGTTTGACAGTAAGATTTCATTTTTGAAGAACTTAAATGGACAGAAACTTCCTAGTTATTTAAATTATTGATTAATTGATTCAAAACTATGATTGGATAAGAGTTGAAATTATTAACTGGCACTGTGAACATTATTTGTTTTTTGTTTTGATTATCTGATTTTGGAATTTCCAGAGTTTCCAGAGTCCTGTATGATCTCTGTTCCTGCACACATTTCCACGGCCACCATTTTTAGCATAAGCATCAGTCTTTTTTGCAGAATCATTTTCCCTCTCACATTCTGCTTTAGATAGTGGCAAACTTTGCATTGTGCCATGGATAATTTCTAGTTTTACTTGAAATATTAAAAGTGCAAGTGAGAGAAAGGGTGATAAAACAACTAGACACTGGAAAAGCAAGAAACAGTTCTTGTTCTTGAGGAGCTTGCAGTCTAATGGAGGAAAGCAAATCAATGCTCACAGTAAACAGTTAGGCACAGACTGCTACTAGCAGAGTAGCCCTTCTTCAGGTTGACCAGCAACAAAACTGCCATTCCTGATTGGTTCACTGTTGCGTCCTCCTTCCTACCTTCTAGCGCAAGTTGGTCAACTTTACTGTGCTTCATTTTCTGCTTATAATAGCAGCCATGTTGGTATTGACTCAGTAGATTCATTTAGCGACATGAAGCAGTGTTTATAAGGTTTCAAGATTAATGGGCTAATAATATAAGTATTATCAATAGGCATGTCCATTGGATTTCCCATTTTACCAATGGGAAAATTATATTAATTAACTTCCATTACTTACATATCCAAACAGTCTCAGGAGCATGCAGGATTTGAACTCGAGTCTTCTTGACTCCAGATTCAGCCCTCTATTCTCTGGTTCTGAGGGATCATTTGGAAATTAGAAACATCTTTAACACACACACACACACACACATATACACAAAAGATAGACATATTATAGTTCTTTCCTTATGTAAGATAATATCACCTTTCCTTCAAAACATAAAGAATTAAATTTGACTCATACCTACTGATGAGTTGTTCAGAGATGGGGGGAAATGCCACTGGATCTTAAACATGATCATGAGTTCAGCCTCAACAAAAGGGTTGATCATGGAATTATAGATTAATAGCTAGAAGGATTCATTCATTCATTCATTCATTCATTCATTCACTCATCCATCCTATTACAATGCCTCCATTTTAAAAATAAGGAAACTGAGACCAGGGAGATTGAGTGATTTGGCCAAGGTTATGCAGCTAGTAAGTTGAAAAGGCCTTGAACTCGAGTCACTCTGATGATAAATCTAATGGTGTACATTGTGCTGCCTCTACTAATTCTTTATGATTATGATAACAACGATAAGAGTAGCTAGCATTTACATAGTGATTTAAGGTTTGCAAACTATATAGATTACTTCATTTAATCCTCAAAACAACCCTGTGAGGTAAGTGCTGTTATTAAATGCATTTTACAGTTGGAGAAACTGAGCCCAAGAGAGGTTAAAGCCCAGATCGTTCAGCTAATCATTATTTAAGGTAGTATTTGAATTCAGTTCTCCTTGACTTCAAATCATCATGCTATCTACTAAACTATCTAGTAGATAGATAATTATTATGTCCTTACTTTACTCTTGAAACAAAGAAATAATTATTTTACCACATATGACAGAGCAATGTTGATTTTTCAATAAATCCTTGATATGGTTCACAATGTAAACTACTAAGTGTCCCCTATCCCCACCAAGGTGGGCAAATTCATAATTGTTTTCTGCTCTTCTTAGGTTTGTTCCCTTTGCTTACCCCAGATAATCAACAGTTGGCTAACTTTCTGCAAAATTACTGTCTGATTTTCCCATTCTAGTTACATAAGGGAGACCCCAAGTTACACACGAATTGAACCTGGGCAGAAAACACTGGTGATATGCCCAGAAAAGATACGTTTCAATGACATTTCTCATTTCCTTCTTCTCCTACCCCTCCTTTTGTTTCCTTGAAGGATTGGATTATTTATCGTCTATACTCTAAAACCTTCTTCAGTAAATGAAAAACAGATTAGCGTGGACAAAAGTTCAGATTCCTCTGTGGAAGGTAAGAAGACTTTCTTCAGTGCTGGTTTATGGTGTTATCAAAGTCTCAATAAAAAGATATGCAATATTTATTCTCACAATTTCCCTGAAATACTTACCTTCAGAGGGAGGACCAGCATGGTACAATTATAAGAGTACCTGGGTTTAAATCTTGCTTCTGGTACTTACTACCTGTGTGAGCTTGAGCAAGTCACTGAAGTACTCTAGGTATCAATTTCCTCTTCTGCAAAATAACAAAACTGGACTGGATGACCACTAATGATCATTTATTAAGTGATTTCTGTGGACCAGGCACAGTGCCAAGTGCTCCCTTCTAGCTCTGAATCTCTGATTCTATAATCTGGATTTAAATCCCAGATCTGATACTTCCTACCTTTGTGTTCTTAAGCAAGTTACCTAACTTGGTCTCAGTTTCTTCACTTGTAAAATGAGGGGCTTAGACTAGATGACCTCCATCTGAGATCCATGGGCAAAGGTATCCATAAGCAAAGAAACACAAGCTATGGGAGGCTAATATTTTTATAAATGAAAGATAATAATGACTTAAATTTGTATGAAGTCCCTTCTAACTTTAATATACATCTATATAATCTATATATTATACATTATGTATATATTATATACATTATATACACACATGCATAATATATTTTATTGCTCTGTAGTGTCATTTTTGAGTAAAACACTTATAATCTTTAATAATCTCTCATATGTACTTATGTACACATATACATATAATCTATATTATATAACATATAGATTTTATATATATACACTATATATATATAAACTTTCTCTACTGTAGATGAAGAAATAAAAACTGAACTGTTAAGTGACTTGCCTTTGATCACTCTGCCAATGATTTGTCTATGATCACATAGCTAAGAAAAGTGTTTGAAACAATAATCCAACCCAGATTTTCTGACTATAAGATCAGCCCTCTATTCATACCTCAGACTGCCTTTCTGAATATCAGTTCATCAGCTATAATTTGCAGTTTCATGGTTTAAAGAAATTGATACTAGAAACAGGACATACAGCAAGTTCATCTAGTCTGTCATTTTTACCCACTAAGTTAAATACTAATTATTAAATAAAATGAGGACTTGAAAAATGAAATTAATTGCCTGAGATCTCTCTTTCTTTCCTTCCTTCCTTCCTTGTTTCATTCTTTCCTTCTTTCCTTCCTCTTTCTTTCTTTCTTTTTCTTTCTTTCTTTCTTTCTTTCTTTCTTTCTTTCTTTCTTTCTTT
>NW_020940527.1:21322875-21359458 GCF_900497805.2 Vombatus ursinus
TTTCTTTCTTTCTTTCTTTCTTTCTTTCTTTCTTTCTTTCTTTCTTTCTTTCTTTCTTTCTTTCTTTCTTTCTTTCTTTCTTTCCTTCTTTCCTTCCTTCCTCCCTCCCCCTCCCTCTTCTCTCTCTCTCTCTCTTCCTCCCTCTATCTCTCTCTCACACACACACACAAACATACACACATGGCACATACAAATACACACACCACTCCATATAGCAGAGCTGAGATTTGAACTTGGATAGGTCCTCCATTTCCACTTGCAAGAATCAAATGAGTGTTTTTCCACAAGACAAATATTTAACATCTCTTAAATGCTTTTTTTGTCAGAAAGTTCATCCTAATATATAACTTATTTTACTTCTGTTATAGTTTAACTACAATTCTTTTTATTTTGTCCTATCCTGAATACATAGTTAAGCTGGTTGCTAACTTAATAACAAAATATTTTTTCTCATACTGTGTTTGAAGATTCAATTTAATTCCACAAATATTTTATTAAGTACCTATTATGTGCCAGGCATTTTAGATAGAGAAATAAAAACAAAAAAAGAGCAATGTTTGCCCTCAAGGAGCTTACCCTCTACTGGAAGGGAGGAGTACAATATGTATATGTATAATTAAAGGTAAATTATATGGAAAGTATTTTCAAGAGTGTCAGAGTACTAAGAACTGGAAGGAATCAGGAAAGGCTACTAGTAGGAGATGCAACCAAGGGTGGGCTTTGAATGAAACCATGGATTTTTTTTAAGGAGAGAAGAGGAAAGAGTTAATTCCAGATCAGAGATACCACCCCTCCATGGGAAGGAGTGGTGGGGAGAGATGGAAAGAAAATATTCAGGCAATAGCCAAATGGTCAGTTTGATGGGAATGAAGAGGGCATGAAGGTAAGTAACAGGAAATAAGACTGGAAAAGTAGGTAAGAGCTAGATTATGGAAGACTTTAAATAATCCTCTCCAAATTGGCTTGCCATAATAGTTTTCTTTCTGACAGCTTCAGATATATGTCCTGAAAGGGAATGCAGGAGTACTTTCTGAAACTCATGGATAAGACCCTCTTATCTCCACCTGTCTCTCTTTCTGAGTTGTTTATTGAAGTCTGCATTCTAATGTCTTACTTTGGTTTCTTCTCTTTTCCATATTTGTAGCCGGAAGCCAAACATCTGGCAGGATGATCTGGCTCAGAAACCAGTTACTTGAGATGCTGCTGGATGTAATCTGTTCCAACAAATTTCATCTGTCCTCAGAGTAAGTAACAGTGAGCAGGGTAATCCAGCATGTGGCTAATTCATACATAGAGCAGTAAAAAGACATTTTCCTTAATGAAAAGATTGGCATTTCTGCTACATATTTCTAGCACTGTCAGTAGGAAAATTACAGTTTCCCAACAGGCTAGTCCAGACTTTGCCCTAAGATATTCTGAAAATTGAGGAGGAAGAAAATTCGGTGTAATTGTAATAAACTCTTTTATCTTCTTTTTTTTTTTTTAGATTCTACTTAGTTGTTATTCCTTTTTATTTCATCTGTGATTTCAGCTGTGTAGGGGAACATCTGCTGTAAAATTACTTTTACCTGTCTAGATTGCTTCCTGATAAGCAACATAGAGTCTTTGAAAGTTGCCTGGGACACCAAGAGATTATATGACTTGGCCAGGGTGATATAGACAGGATGTGTAAGAGGGGAGAAGCCCCAGGCTTCCTTGCCTCTGAGATCAGTTCCCTATCCACTACACTACATGATCTCATAGTTGTTGAGCACCTTGACACCCTTGTTTGTTGGTTTCTTTGTGTAACCAGCACTTAGCACAATGACTGGCATACAGCAGGCACTTAAGAATGCTTGTTGATATGCCCAAATGGCTATAAAAATGTGCATATCCTTTGACCCAGCAATAGCACTTCTAGGGCTGTATCCCAAAGAGATCATACAAATGGGAAAAGGACCCATATGTACAAAAATATTTATAGCAGCTCTTTTTGTGGTGTCTGAAGCCTGATTTGGGCTGAGGTCTTCCTGACTCCAGGGATGATGTTATATCCACTGTGCCCCCTAGCTGCCCCCTCTTGCAAGGAGATGTTTAATCTGTCAATGCATAGGTATTTTTATTCATGAAGTTTTCCTCAGTTCAACTTTTATCCCTGATGTCTTTGTAACCAGAACCTATAACTTTGTATGCTTTTCCCTTCGCTGAAGTCAGTAACTCCGTTATTCCAGTGAGCTAAATCCCTTGCTTTTGACTTCATACAAGGTTTGTGTTCTCTCTTACTTCTGTGATTATGATATAGGTCAGTAGTTCTCCAAATGTGGTCCAAGGACACCTGGGGTTCCCTAAGAGCCTTTCAGAGGTTCTGTGAGGTCAAAACTATTTTCATAATGATACTAAGATATTTTAATTTTTAGTATGGTAAAATATCAATAGAACTAATCCACATAAACAAAAGCTATTGGAGAAAGGCAATTCCCAATAATTTTGAAAGTGTAAATGGATCTTGAGACCAAAAAGTTTGAGAACTTAAGGAATGGAAGGGGTGCAGAACTCAGGGTCAAAGCTCACTGGGTTCAAATCATGAGCTGCTACTGAGAATCATAGAATTTAGAGATGGAAAAGACCTTATGCATCATTTAGTTTAACTTCATGATTTTGTAGATGAGGAAACTGAGGTACAGAGAGGTCATGATTCTTTCCATATATTATGTAGGCAGTAGTAGCTAACGTGGCACTTGAAACCACCTTTACTGCCTCTGCCTCATTGCCTAAAGGAAGAGCTTGTTGCCAGACACTCTTTTTACTGCATTTTCTCAGATATGTTATATAAATTCTTTAAGCCTGAATTTCCTCATTTGTAAGGTGAGCACAACTGACAGCTATGTAGAGCCATAAGCTTTGCAAAGTCCTTAATGTGCATGATATACTTACTCACTAAATGCACTAGGATGTAAGTGTGATGGGTATTTTTTTAAATAAACCTTAATTTAATGGTACTGTTCAATTCAATACATACCATCTTTTTTATTTAAAACTGCTCTTAAACATTTTTATTATTTATTTATTTTTAACATTCACTTTTTAAAATTTTGGGTTCTGAATTATCTTCCTCCCACTTCTCCCCTGCCCATTGTGAGTACAAGAAATACATCAGTTATACATGTGAAACCATGCAAAATGTATTTCCATATTAGCCTTGTTGCAAAAAAAAACCCAAACAAACAATAAAAATTTAAAAAAAAATCTTGCTCTAATTTGCATTTAGATTTAATTTCTTCTTTCTCTGGAGGTAGATAACATTTTTCATCATAAGTTCTTCAGAATTGACTTGAATCATTGAATTACTCAAAATAGCTAAGTCATTCACAGTTAATCATCCTTACAATATTGCTCTCACTGTATACAATGTTCTCCTGGTTCTGCTCAACATTGTGTAAGCTTATATGTCTTCCCAGGTTTTCCTGAAAACATCCTACTCATCATTTCTTATAGCATAATAGTATTTCATCATAATCATATATCATAACTTGTTCAGCCATTACCCAATTGAGGGGATACCCTCAATGTCTAATTCTTTGCCACTAAGAAAAGATCCTTTATAACTATTTTTTGTACTTTTTCTTTCATCTCTTTCGGATACAGACCTAGTAGTGCTATTGCTAGGTCAAAGGGTATGTGCAGTTTTATTGCCCTTTTGGTCATGGAAAAATGTATCTGTCAGATCTACGGATAAGGGATGAGTTTATGACCAAATAAAAGATAGAGATCATGGGAAGGAAAATAGATACTTTTGATTACATGAAATTAAAAAGCTTTTGCACAAATAAAACTAATGCAGCCAAAATTAGAAGGAAAACAGGCAACTGGTGGGAGGGATTTGCAACAGGTTTCTCATTCTTTTTAATTTCATGTAATCAAAATTATCCATTTTGCATTTCATAATGTTGTCTATCTCTTGTTTGGCTATAAATTCTTCCCTTATTCATAGATCTGAAAGGTAAATTTTTCTATGCTCCCTAATTTGCTTATGATATCACCTTTTATGTCTAGATTCTATTGCATTTTGGCCTTTCCATGGAGTACGGTGTGAGATGTTGATCTACACCTAGTTTCTGCCAAACTACTTTCTAGTTTTCCCAGCAATTTTTGTCAAATGTTGAGTTCTTAACTCAGTAGATTAGATCTTTGGGTCTATCAAACACTAGATTACTATTGTCATTTACTACTGTGTATTGTATACATATTCTATTCCACTGAACTACCACTCTTTTTCTTATCTAGTACCAGATTGTTTTGGTGATTACCACTTTCTAAAATAGTTTGAGATCTGATAATGCTATACCATCTTTCTTCACATTTTTTCATTGATTCCCTTGATGTATTTGGCTTTTTGCTCTCCCAGATGAATTTTGTTATGATTTTTTTTCAGGTTCTATACAATATTTTGGTAGGTTGATTGGCATGGCACTGAATAAATGAATTAATTTAGGTGGAATTGTTATTTTTATTATATTGACTTGGCCTATTTATCCGCAATTATCATTTCTACAGTTGTTGAGGGCTGGGACTGTGTTTTGTCTTTTTTTTTGTATTCCTTGCATTGGCACAATACCTGGCACATAACAGACACAATATTTGTTTTTAATTATCACCATTTCATAGAGATGTTTAGCCACTGGAAAGCAATTACCACAATAAGGAGGCTAACTGAGTCCAGAAACTGATTCTGGCACCATACATTTGATGTGGTTGCCAAGTTGAGAGCTTGTAGACAAGGGCAACATCAATTTAGGTTCCAAGTGCATTTGCAAAAAATATCATAGAAGGGAATAATAGAAGGTTGCATGAAGGATTGCCTCATAAAACAGGTGAAAAGCAATGGAGGGCGAAATGAGTATGTGGAAATCTTGGTATGAGTTACAACTAAGTCAGAGACCCTTTATAGATGAAAACAGGAAGCCAAAAAAATAATGAGAAATGAGACAGATTTGCCAGCATTTCTTTAGCAATCTGGTCTCATAATGGATGACAGTGGAACCATCATATTTTGACTCTAATATCTCAACACCTGAAATGGTATGAGGAAGTGTAAATGACACTCAAGAAAATTAAGCTGGGAAAAGTAGTGAAGCTGACCAAATACAAAGAGAGAACATTTTAGCTTGGAGGCAAAACATAAGTATTCTGAGATTGTTATTAAAATTTCTCAATCAGGGGATGACTCTAAAAAATAGAAAAAATCACAGTATCATTATAGAATAAGATAACCCAGAAAACGAGGATAATTACCATATCATACTCATAATTTCTTATCTCTATAACATCTTTACATAAATGATCTATGTACATATTAAGAATATCCCTGGTGAAATTATGGAAAGGGAAGGTAATGACAAATTCTCTGCAAAAGGCCACGTTTTGTAGTCATACAATTTAATGACAAGGGTGGAGTATAACAAACTGCTGTTTATTTTTTTAAATTATAGTGTAGAGTAAAATCTCCATTAAGGAATTTCCAATATCTGTGCTAAAATAACATAAAGTTCACAGTGCTAACCATGTTCAAAGAGTCTCTAAAGATAAAAAAAGAGTGGTAGTACAGTTTTGTCATATTCTGATTAACTTATATTGAAGGTCCCTAATACCACTGTTTTATATATTTGTTATTATATTATGAAAAACTTTTCTCTTATGAACTTATATGTCAAATGTATTGGTATATCCACTTAAAATTACATATCAATTATCTATTGTTCTGACTACCATTATATAACTTTATTTGTTTCTTTTTATATTTTTTTGCCTTGAATGCAACTTAATCTAATATCACAACTGCCACTTCTGCTTTTTAGTAAGTTGTTATTGCATGATGTTCTTTGGAGCAAATTCTTAATTTATTTGTAATATAAGGTTAAATATTTATGTCCTTTGGATGACTTAAAATCTATTCCTTGGAAAGATCCCACCCATAAAGCTAAAACAGAGAACTGAGGAGGATAGGGAGACACAAAGACAGGGAATGTGAAATATCTTTTGGTCTCATGACTTAAGTGTATCATGGTGAAAGGTTTGGAGGGATGAAGGGAGCAAGATGGCTAGCCAAACAGAGAATTTCCCTTTGTGTCTTGCCTTCACTTATCTATACCCTCCCTTCATAAGTAATGAGCTATTGCCAGGGAGTTTCTGCCAGTATCAAAAAATAATGATTTTGTTACTTGTTTGCTTTAAATACTATTTAAACATAAATATAGACATGTTTAACTATTTTCACTCTTGTTAATTATGGTATACAATTTAAACTATAATTTATTTCTATTATACTTCCAACCCTTTTGTTAACAATAGGTAGCAACAGGCTTCAAATCTGATATTCTGTTTAAGAACTTAACTATCAGTTTAACTGGAATTCTTTTCCTACTACTTTGGGAGCTTTTTATTGTGTTTTTTTTAAATTTTTTTTTGAGATATAAGCTTTTAAAATATTTTTTCTCCAAGCAAAATGTTGGAAGGATTCATAATCTTAGATGATCTTAGGTCTGATATAAACTGATGGCTTTTTTTGCCTATTGTTGAGAGATTAAATAATTCCAATACCAAATAGCAATTTTTTGACAGATCCAAATATAGGAGTCCAGATTCCAGATTTACACAAGCAATTTTGTACACTGCATTTATATTAATACAATTAAAATGATATATATATATATATATATATATATATATATATATATATATATATGAAATAGGGACTACACCTTTGATTTTGTTGAATTAGGGAACTTCTAGATGAACAAATCCCCTTAATCAGTATAGGTCAACATCTTCTCTATAACATCCTTTTAGACAGGTTTGCCTAGAGTGCTGAGAGGGCAATTGACTTGCCTAAGGTCACACAGCTAGTAGATCTCAAAGATGAAACTGGAACCCAGGTTTTCCCAGTCCTGAGGCTAGCTTTCCAACCAGCATACCATGAGGAATACATACAAAAATAATCATTTTTGCATAAATGCATCTTTCCACAGGTCACAGGAAGAAATGTTTCTGAGCCTGGGACCTGATTGGTTTCTGTTATTCATCCAAGATCATCTACACCCAAGTACAGTGGTATTAGGAATTAAATTGCTATTGCACTTTTTGTATAACCCAACTCTACGGACCAGATTTAAAGATGGATTGTCAGGAGGATCCTGGGTGGAAAATAGCATTCTAGAAGTGGATATTTTGATGGGTAAGTCTGAAACAAAAGATTTTAAAGACATATTATATGTATTTATGTATGTGCATATACATATATATATATATATATATATATACACACACATAATTTTAATGTTTAAGAAGCAGCATGATATGTAGTACTGTGTTGGGCTTGGAATCAGAAAGATCTAGGTTCAATCTTACCTCCAACACTTGATAGATATATGACGATATGACCATGGGCAAGTTACTGAACTTACTCAGTAACTCAAGTTACTCAGCCTCAGTTTCTCCATCTGTAAAATGAGGACAAGCATAACTATAGCACCTAATTTGGTCATTGTAAAGCTTTAAATAAAATAATGTATGTAAAGTGTTTTGCAAATCTTAATTTGTTGCTGTTGATTCATTTTCAGTCATGTCTGACTCTTCAGGACCCTATTTGGGATTTTCTTGTCAAAGAGACTGGAGTGGGTTGCCATTTCTTTCTCCAGCTCATTTTACAGATGAAGAAACTGAGACAGAGTTAAGTGACTTGCCCAGGGTCACCCAGCTAGTGAGTGTCTGAGGCCATATTTGAACTACAGAAGATGAGTTTTCCTGACTCTGGGCCTGGCACTTTATCCATTGTACCATCTAGCTGCCCAAATCTTAAAGTGTTATATAAATTTTAGCTGTTATTAGCACATTTTCTTTCTTGCATATCCTATTGATTTCAACCGGCCACTTTGAAAATTCTCTATGTTAACTTACACATAGCAGACAAGGAGTGACTTTTAACTTATATTCCCTATGAGGATGATTTGATTGCTGCTTGATGGCAGAAGCTATTTTGTCTTTGTCTTTGTCTCTCCAGCACCTAGCCCAGTGCCTGACACATGGTAGGTACCTAATAAATATTGATTTGAAGTGAATGGAATCATGTAACATTTGTAAGTGCATTACCACCAAAATCAGTCATTGAAGAAACATAGGGTTCCTGAGTATATAATCATTTTTGTCTCTCATATTATTAGGCACATGACTGATGGAACAAATATTTTTGAGACAAACATATTATTGACAATGGTTGTGATTGTACTAATTGATATTGATCAAAAAACATTTTCATCACATATTTTTTTTCCTCCCTTGACATTTAGATAATTTAAAAAATCAGTCTCCAGTGCCTGATTATGGTTCCTGCCTGATCTCTGGTTTTCAAATATTACCTACATTTCTTAGCCACCATATTCACATTCCCGAAGTTTACGTCCTTGTATCTAGCTTCTTCCTACAGACTCCACTGAGTGAAGTGACTGTAGAGTCCAAGGTGAGTCCTTTGAAGTGCTTCCAGTGGTGGGGAGGTACAGGTTATTTTTACTTTGTGATGCCAAAGGGAAAAGAGAAGGACAAAACTCACAAATAAATGATGGAAAAGCAATTGCATCAATATTTTGGTAGGATATCCCTTAGCCATTTAACTATGTATTTTAAAAATCATATTATTTCAAAATGCTTGTTCCTGCCATCCAAAGAGATTTTAGACAAAAGCTTCCTGTGTTTGGCTGTCCATGGCTTCTAGAGTATTGCAACTGAAGACCGATTGGTGGCTAGTAGATTTGGTTCCATGCTTTCTTTTCTTTCCCTCATCCTCTGAAAATTCTGAAACACTTGATAGTGAAACAGTCCTTTATGTATGTATATCCTCAGCTGAAATTCACCACCAAAGCTGTTGCTAATTCCCATCCCATGAACAGATTACTGGAGTCCCATGAGCCTAGCATCTGTTAGCTTTGGATCTTAATGTAGGAAGGTGTCTTGGTGAGAGTGAACTGAACAATTCACACTTTCACAGGTCTTTCTTTGAAAGCAATTTGGTTCAAAGATAGCTATGCAACTTGCTCTTCCTCCAAATGAGGATTAACTCAGTCAGCTCACTACTTTACACAAGCTTTAACAACTTCTATGAGCAATTTAAATATACACTACAGTCAAACAAATGGAAAATATATACAAATAGAGGAGATGAGTAAGTTTAGGGCTCATGAGAAGCTGGGGACCCTCTCAGGGAAAATTGGGGTCAGAAAAAGAGACCAAAACTTTCAGGGAAAGTACCATTGAGAAGAGATGCCACGTTACAATGGTTGTTACAGAACCACAATGGGGAGAGTGCCCCTACTCCTTCCTTATGAGCAAGGATTATTTTATTCATTGTATTCATATGTCCAGCACATAGCTCTGAGCTCAGCACATAGCATATGTCTAAGAAATAGAGAATGGAAGAGAATAAGCATTTATATAGCACCTACTATGTAAAAGGGAACATGCTAAGTGTTTTTACAAATATTATCTAATTTGATCCTCACAAAAACCGTGGGAAATAGATTCTATTATTGTTTCCCATTTTACTATTGAGGGAACTGAAGCAAACAGAGGTTAAGTGACAAGCCAAATACTTGTTGATTGACAGCAGTATAGATAGCTTTCCCAGGTTTCTGTTGGACTATTCCTGCTCGTATGTGTTTAAACTACTAGTTAGGGCTCTTCTCCAAGCCATAAAAATAACAACAACAACAAATTACCCATCCTAAGACCAGAAAGTTCTGCCTCTACTCTTCAATTTCATCTGTTTTTCAAATTGTAAAATACATAAGTGTCTTAATCCTAATATCCAGTGGTAAGAATACATTAGACGAGTGTTTTGTTCTATTGTGTATCTCTTTCTGTTCCAACTTGGCATAGGGAATTTCTAGATGACGAAACTTGCTCTAACAATGCAAGCTGGCATATTCTCTGCCAGAGAATAGTCTGGCAGAGTTGTAGTCTTAGAGAGTTGCTTAGAGGACTGAAAAGTTAGGTTTTTTGTACAGGGTCACACAGCCAGTATTGGTCAAAGATGGGGCTTGAACTTAAGTTTTCCTGGCTTCAAAGCCATCTCTATCTACTACATAACGCTGATGCTCATAAATTATATATATTACATGTTTATGAATTATGCATATATAAATTAAAATATGCTTATATTTTCTCTTTTCTATTTTAGACAAGCCTTGATGCCATGTTACAATGGTTATTACAGAACCACAATGGAGCGAGTGTCCTTAAGTCTGGTTTATGCACGGAAGGTGCCCTGCTGCTATTAGAGATGATCAAAGCCATAATTAACCTGGTGAGTACTTGCTCTCATCAGGACCTCAAATTCAAAATACGGTAGTTCCAAGTCTATTATAAGCAGGCTATTCCTCTTACTTATCTTTTGACCCCTTCTGTCCACTCAAACAGAAATTACTTTTAGTTCAAGTCCTCATCACCTCTTGCCTAGCTCACTAATTGATCTCCCTGCCTCATGTCTCTCACCACTTCAGTTCATCCTATGCATTATTGCCCAAGTAATTTTGCTTCAACATAGATCTGATCATCTGGCTCCCCAACTATGCCAGCTTTAATGGCTTTTAATTGTCTCTAGAATGAATTACAAAGTCCTCTGTTTAACTCTTAAAGCCCTATAAAATCTGGCTCCAACCTACCTTTCCAGCCTTATTGGCCCTTCTACACTGATTCAGCCAAGATGACTTTCTTTTCCTCACTCCTAACACTCCAGTTCACATCTTCGTGCCTTAGCATTGACTGGAAAACAGGATCTGTTTCTGTCCAGTCTCAAATAGTTCATATATTTTCCTGACAAATTTTTATCTTCATGAACTCATGGAAGCTTAATTTAAAAAAAAAAGCACCAAGCTATCAGGCAATAAATGATCCATTTGAAGTAAAAACTAGAGAATCCTCATTTTTACCACTTGAGAAAATTATGGGGAAAATATTACTTATAATGTCACTGTTAAAACCTGCTATTTGGTCAACTGGTCTCTAAACTAGTCTCTTATTTAGCTCAGGTATACGCTCTGTTGGGTATATTTGAGTTAGATGTCTTTTCCAGAATCAGAGGTACATGAAGACAAGTCTACAGTCAAATTCTCCTGCTTTCTTGTGCAGTAGCTGAGTCAACTTAGCCAGAGGTGTGTCCCTCATAAATTGTGTTTATAGCCCATCACAGGTTCAGAAGAAGATAATTGGAAAGTGACCTACCCTGGCAACGTGATGCAGTTCCTTTGTCTAGTATACCACAACTATTCTGATGACTCTGTATGGCAGTCCTCTGACTTTCTCCAAGCTTTGGCTGTGATTCTCTTCCCTCCAGAAATTCCAAAGGTGAGCAACACTGAATGACTTTCCTAAAGCCGCATAAGCAGCCCCTTCCTCTTGAGAGTTCTTTTATTTATTTTTTTTAGGGAGGCTTTTGCAAATAATATCATAATGTAGATCATATCTTCTCCATCGGAGAGCTGACTGAAAGATGTAGAGAATACAAAAGCCCATGATACTTATTGTTTAACTATAAAAAACAAAGTTCTGTAGAGCAAAATACCAACTTTAAAGTGCTCCTCCAACAAGCAATGCCATGTAAATGTCAGAGTTATATTTGAAAGATATAACAAAAAAGATATCCTTGTTACATGATACTGTGGTCATTAGTAAAAGTCAAAGCCTAATGTAGAGGACACATATGCTCCCCTACTGTGTTTGTTACTGTGAGTAGGTCCAATGCAGAATTCAAGTCAAAGGGTTTGCTCTATAGATGATGGGATCATTCAAATTATCTTGTTTTTAGGTGACATTATGCTAATTGCTTCAAGCCCCAGAACACTGCAGAACTTCCGTAGCCCTTGGAAAGAGTTTGGTTTAACCATTCACAAATGAAAAAAACATATGAATGGAAAATATTTCTAAGAGTAGTATGAACAATTCTGTCCTCTTGGACAGGCTATAGAATTTATCCATAAGTATATAAGTCTTGAACAGAAACTACAATAGACAATTAGTTGGGCCTGGAATTAAATAGGAGGAGGCAGGCTGGATTGCTTTTGGGAAATTACAAAGTTCTTTTATTGACACCAAGTCTAACCCTGAAACAAAGAAAGGCAGACAGGCAGATAATAAGCATCTATTAAGTGCTTACTATGTGACAGAGGGCAACTGGGGGGTAGAGTGGATACAGCTGATGCAGTTTAGGGGTTCAAGGGTCCTGGAACTCCAAAATCACAACACACGGGTCCTGCCTGAAAGAATTTGACCCCAGCCTTCTTTCAGCCAAAGATAAGGTTTATGAGAACATCCATCATATTGGGCAGACTCTTAAGGAGTAAACATGAGTAAGCAGTGGCTAGATTATAAGAATCTAAGCCTTGAGAGTTCTTAATGCCTGGTCTGTATATCATCACTCTATATGTTTCAGTATGTATCTTATCTATCCTCTAATCACTAGCTACCTCCTATAGTATGGGGATCATGTCTGGTTCTTTATTTTCAATTTTTCCTTCTATTTATGCCTTTCTTAATGTCTTGCATAGTAGCAAGTATTCAATGTATAGCAAGTATGATCTAGCTCATTCTCCCAGATCTATGCCTGCAATATCTGCCCCTCAGGGTTCCAGGGTTACCTCCCTGGATTCTGGGGTGTTTCTTCTCTATTGCCATTAGTTTGAGTCACTACCCAGGTTTGATTTTTGCCACTCTTAGGTGCCAGGGACTATGGCCTCAGTTGCATTTAATCATTTAATATCAATTAACTTTTAGAAAAGGATATTTACTTTGAAGAAATAGCAACAACAAAAGAAATAACAGTTCCTCCCAGAGCCTCAGGAGCATGCTTTCACATATGCCACCCTGGTCTCTGGGTAGAGTGATAGAGTGGGCTCAAACAACTCAACATCTACTTGCATTGGTCCCACAAAGTTCAGGTCCAAACGCAACATCATTGCCAGTTCAGTCAGTCAAGAAACATTTATTAAGCACTTCCTATATGCTAGGCACTTTGTTAAGCAGTGGGGATACAAATACAAGCAAAAGAATGACAATCTCTGCCCTCAAAAAGATTATACTCTAATTAGGAAAGATAACACATAAAAGGAGAACTAAAAAGTGGGGAGAGATCATGGAAAGGGTGAAAGATGCTCATTCAAGAAGATGGTGTATAAGTCCACAGAATGAGGGATGACTGGTCTGGGTCTTTCCCAAAATGGAGATTTAGGAAAGAATTTACCAGTAGAACAAAAGGACCACAGAAGTACAGTTGGGAGGCAGCTGAGGCCTGGTCATTAGTCAAAATAATCAAGGCTAGCTAATCTGGGCTCTTCCCCAAAGTGGAGGTTCAGAGCAAAACACACCAATGGAAGAAGGGGCTTACAGAAATGGAATCGGGAAGCAGATGAGGCATAATAGCTAATTCCAGAGAATGAATGGGTCCTTGTCTCAGTTACTCTTAGACTGGGTCTCAGAGGTCACTCCCAAAGGTCAATTCTTTCTCCTTGGGGCGTTAATGTTGACTAACTACAATACCTGAATACTAGGATGCCAGAAAGCTTGCTTTCTTTTCCTTTTGAAACTTACAGTGTTAAAGTCTCTAATCTCTTCACCTAAAATGGAAAAGATCAAACTCAGTGGCCAAGGATGCAGGCCCATTTCAAGGGACCACATGTTGGCTATGGTTAAGAGGGCCCAAGGTCTCTCTCTTTACAATATTGTCTTTCACTAGTCACTGTTAATGAAGGAGTCAAAGAGATTCCCCCTAGAATAAGCAGCCAAAGCTAATATGGCTGAGATTCTGACAACTAATGTCTTTTTGAAGACATCCTCAGTTCCAAGTGTGGAACCAATAAAAGGGTTGTCATTAGCCAGTGATTAGCAGATTCGGAACCAGTTACAGAATGTCTGTATGTGCTCTAATATCTCCCCAAGTCGCTTCTGTTACATGCCATCATAACTCTCCCAGAAGCCGGCTTTCTCACATGGGGAGTTTACATCAACTGAGCACATTGTTGCATTATGTGGATATGCCAGGTATTCAACACATAAGTATTCGGTAAAAGCTTATTGAATTATAATGTTCATTAAATGATAGAATCAGGACCCAAAAGATCTTTAGATCTTTGAGTTGTTTTTAAGAAGATGAAAAAATCTAAAGTCTGTCCAATTCTCTATTTAAGTTTTTTTCTTAAATAAACTATTAGCATTGGCCAAAGGATGGCTCGACAGCAGTTCATGTAAAAAAAAAAAAAGACAGATTTTAATTGATGAGGTCAGTATAAGCCAGTCAAGAATGTAACATGGTTGCTTAGAGGCTAATTGTTGATTATTAGTCTTGAATATTAGTCCTAGTGTGAATTAATCATACAGAATCTAGAACAAAGGAAGTCATAGTGCTGGTATTGTTGTATTCTACCTTGGGCAAATCATATCTGGGGTACTGTGTTCAGTCCTTGGAGTCAGACTTTGATAAATTGGAATATAACCAAGAGTATGAGGGACCAGGAATCCATATCTTATGAGAAAAAAATTAGAGAAGCTGGGTATGTTTAACTCAAAGAAGGAAAGATTGGTGTGATAGAGGAGAAGATTGTTTGCAAATATATTATAGGCTGACATGTAGAAGAGGGATTAGGGTTAAGTTGTGTAGCTCTATAGCTAAGACCAATGGATAGAACTTATAAAAAGACAATTTTCTGTATACCACAAGGGGAAATTATAAATCTATATATACATATTATATATATAAAATATATGCACACATACATGTTTCACATAAAATGTGTAATAAAATATATCCATACATGACATGTAACATGTATGTATGCACATGGATATATATGTATATAATTACAAGTCTCCAAAAAGTCTCCAAAAAGTTAATAGGAATAGTCTGATTAAAGTTATAAGTTCCCCTATTACTATAAGCATTCCAGGAGAGGTTGGATGGTTATTTGACATGGATATTGTAGAGGAGATTACTGTTTGAGCTAAAAGGTTGAATTAGTCAACCATGTTTGGGTTTTTTCTTAACTCTAAGCTTCCCTGTGATTCCTCAAGGGCAAAAAATAAAATGACAAATAAATTTATTTTTTTCTTTTGAGGGAAGGAATCATAGACAATAAGCAAATTACTTCCAAACTTTGGGATTATGCTTTTCTTGGTAAGGATGGAACCTTATCTTTGAGAAGCTTGGGGTAGTTCCATAATTGGGTCAACTTCCAGAATGGTAGAAATGAGACATATGATGATAGATCAAGTCTTAAAGAACTTCTAGGTCTTAGAAGAAGAATGCAATAATTACAGGAAATAAAAACTTATTCCCGGGAGTATGTAGTCTTTCTATTCTAACAAAAGCATGGTGCAAAAATTTTCCATATGCATTTCTCCCTCTTTTTTTTTCTGATTTGATTGTGTTAAGGGTAATGATGGAGGCATAGTTGTAGAGAGAGAAGACTTAGCTTGGGAAGAGAAATGGAGTCAGAAACAGGTATATTTGTGATCAAGATAAGTTCTTCTAGGCCCAGGATCTGAATTCCAAGGAGTGTTAGGGATGGACTTGGAGGTCAGCAGGAAAAAATTGATAATAGTAGCAGAGAAAAGAAAAAGGATCATATTGTGGCTTAAATCATTCCGAAAATGTGGCTTTAACCTAGGCTGAGGTGTGGCAGAATTCAAGATAAGAATCAAAGAATGAACAAAGACTAGGGGCTGAGAATTTACCATTTTCCCTTCTTTTGTTTCACATGGGCTTCTATTCATAGAATGTGGGACAGACACCATTGTGCACAATCTCAGCAAAGCATTTTTGATACTTAACCAAATGAATCTAATTATTTGCTTTGAAATTATATAGTGAGCTTTTCAATCAGGCTCTGGAACAGTAATTAATCCAATCACCACCTCCCTGGTGCCATCAAATTAATTTTATGAATTAAGAAAAATTAATTAATTTTATGAATGGGCAAAGTGAGACATTGAGGGCTGATCTCATTGGCAGGAGGTTTCAGTACAGTGGTGGAAGAGGGAGCTGAGAGTGAGGAAATGACCCTCTAATTGACTAATAGCACTAATTCTGCTTGTGAATTGGCTATTCTTAGCACTTTAGGGCACTGTAAAGTTGAGGTAAAGGTGCCTTCCACATTTATCTCTCACTAATGTTTGAGGACCACCGAGGTGTTATGAAAATGTCTTGTAAACCTTTTAATGCCAGGCTGACGTCATGTCAGCTAATAGTGCTGAGTCTCTGTACTCTAGTACACTAGAATGCTAATGGTAGATAGACACTAGAACCTCTCATGGTAGAGCCCAGGAAATCCAGTTTCTAGTTCTTCTTCCTATCCATATGACTGTACCTTTGTTGTAGCATGAAATGAGATGGAAAACAAATGCCCTGCCACTAAAAAGCTCTTAACTTAATTCAACTGCCAGTTTGATATTTCTAACCCCCAACTCTGATCATGTAGCTCCCTTGCTCCCCTTTTTTCTAGGATAAAAGATAAAATTTACATCCTAGCATTTAAATCCTTCTACAACAGGACCTGGGTTTGAATCTTAGCTCTGCCACCTACTATTTGTGAGATTCAGGGCTGGTCTCATCATTTGGGGGCCTTAGTTTCTTCATCTATAAAATGAGAAGTTTAACTCAATGGCCTCTAAAGTTTCTTTCAGCTCTAAATATATGGTCCTATGATATGTAGTCTGGCTCCCACTTACCTTCTCAGGTTTATTTCATATAACTCCTCTTCCATTCATTCTCCATTCTAGTCAAACTATCCTGAAGGTTATTCCTCATACATGACACTGAATCTGCCACCTGAATTTGCATAGGTGGCCTTGTCATGGCTGGAATGTGCCTTTGTTGCGTATCTTCGGTCTGTAGAAACTCTACTTTGCTTCAAAGCAAAGTTCAGGTGTCCTCTCCTACCTGAGAACTTTCCTGATTTCCCCAGTTGTTAATTCTTTTTTTTTTGTTGTTGTAATAACTTGCCATAACTTTGTATGTACTTTGCACATTTATCCTTGTACGTGTTCCCTAACAGAACATGCATTCCTTGAAGTGGGACCCTTCTGTTTATGTATTTATGTCCCAAGTAACTAGAACATTTAATAAATGTTGTCAAATTGATTTTTTTTCCTGAGTAGAGAATGAGCAACTACTCATGGAATGACAATGTCCTTTTGACTGCTGCTGAGGAACAAAAAAGTGTGGAGTCCACCACAAGTCTTTCTACAGCTCACCCTGCCAGAAAACAAGTCTCTGATTTCCTGAAGCTCCTTCTCATGGAGATCTTGCTCTGTACTCCAACACAAAAACAATCACATCCTTTGGACTTCCTTCTTGAGGTTGGTTCTGATAAAGTGGGAGTGGGCTTGAATATTCAGTCATCCAAAGGACTGAGACAAAAGCTGGAGTCTAGTGGGTGGGGTCGTAGGGGAGAGAATTTAGAGAAAGATGAGGTTTCTAGAGAAGTAAAGAGCCTTTGTCCTTCAGCAAGGATGTGAAAGATCTTTGATATTCAGGATATCGGGGCTATGGTTTTAATGTGAAATGAACTTGGAATGATCAATTGATCAGTATAGCTGGGGTGAACTTCTATTCTCCTGCTTTATCACATGTATCAAGAAGCTCTCAAGTCCCCCCTAAAGAGTCACATGAGTAAACAATTTGCTGATGAGAGGGCCCTAAATAATTTACCCTTTGGGCTAAAAGTAATGGCCACATAAATCTGAACAGGAATGTATAGGAGTTGAACAGAGAATGAATTAGGAGAGAATAAATTCATTTCTTAGCGTGGTCCCAAATGATGGCCAGCTAGAATTCTGACCTTAAAACACACCAAAATTCCAATGACTCTTAGTGAAAGCTCTGCTTGTTGTTGAGAAAAGACTTTGTTAGTGTAATAGAAAGTGTATTTAGTGCCAGAAGATCTGGGTTCTGGACTCAGCTGTGCATCTCCCTCATCCCCTGTATTTTGTGACCTTAGGTGAGTCATCCAACTTTTCTATGCTTTATTTTCCTCATCTGTAAAAACAATAATAATACCCAACATTTATATAGCACCAACTGTGTGCCAGGTACTGTGCTAAACACTTTACAAATATTATCTCATTTGATCCTCATAACAACCCTGGGAGGTAGGGGTTATTATTATCCCCATTTTACAGAAGAGAAAACTGAGGCAAACCAAGGCTACATGAGTTGTCAAGATTTCATACCTACTATGTGTCTGAGGCTGGATTTGAGCTCAGGTCTTCCCAACTTCAAGTCTAGCACTCTACCCACTACACCACCTGGCTGCTTGAACCGAAGAGCTGTTTTACTCAAATCCCTTGCAGCTCTGTAAATCTCTGAGTAAACAGTTCACTTTTTTTGAGTACAATAACCCTGTTAGGATAGAGTAGGTTGTAAGGGCGGATATATTTCTTTCTTGTGGGGCTTAAATGAGTTATTATGTATAAAAGTGCTATATAGAGTATAAAGTGGCATAATGGATTAGTATTAATTATAAAAGCTTTGTTCTTATCACTTTTGTTGACAAGCTTTAGTGATACTGGTGTCAGAATTGAGAGGATGGTGTAGAGTAGGCAGAAGTTATTAATACCTGTACTGTGCAAACAGTGAATTTTCACCAAATAGTGGCAATGATATTTTATTTACATTATTAAGACTCAGCCCTGTGAGATATACATACATATACATATATATACATATATATAAACATATATACACACATGCACACACATATACATATACATATACACAGACATAATATATGTGTGTAGATAGATAGATAGACAGACGGACAGACAGACAGACAAATAGATAAAGATGTAGATTTCCATTCCGATAAAGAGGACTAGTTCCTGGAACTTCAGATGGAACTGCTCAAACAAAATAAGTACCCCAAACAGGAAATCTATTAAATCTCTTTTGGGCCACAGACTAGGATACCTGTCCTAGGATACAAGGGTTTAGACTGAAGTTGTTATTGACTTTGGAAGACAATGGTACTTGTATTTAAAACACAAGAAGAATGAGCCTTTCTAGGAAATGAAATGAATCTCATTTTTTTTTCAAAAGACCCAATGATTCCACATGATTACCATTCATATATTCATGGAATGTCAGACTCAGAACTAGAATGGACTTAGATGTAACCTACCCCAATCCATACATGAAGCAGGTACCAAACACTTGAAATGTGGTCACTCATTTTCTTATCAAATATTTCCAGAGATGGGCCCTACCTACCCACCGAGGCAGCCCATTCCAGTCTTGTACAGCTTTAATAATTAGGAAGCATTTCCTTGCATTCTACAAAAATCTACTTTTTTTTTTTATACATTCCACCCATTATTTCTAGTTGAACCAAGTAGGGCCAAGCAGAAAAATATAGCCCTTCTTCCACATGATCCCGCTTCAGATATTTGAAGACATTCCCTC
Organism: Vombatus ursinus; assembly: GCF_900497805.2. Lineage (NCBI taxonomy): Eukaryota > Metazoa > Chordata > Mammalia > Diprotodontia > Vombatidae > Vombatus > Vombatus ursinus. Next base: position 21,342,347 of record NW_020940527.1, read on the forward strand.
TAAACCAGGTCTGCTTCAAACTATGCATATTTTCAGTAAGTAGGGGATTGTTTTCCTGTTGTTCCAGTAACCATGTCATGGTTTCAGGCTTCTCCAGAGAACACAACAAACCAACAGAAGCGATGCTTCCAGTCTGGGATCCTGCTTTCTGCTATGGGTGTATTTCACATTATAAGTGAAGGCTGCAGCACTATAAGTTCCAATGGTGAGTGGTGGGAAAATGAATGCTGACCTCTACTCACTGCATTTATTTGTCATTATGGATAATTTCATGCTGTGGAAGAGACATTGAATTATGCCATGTCAGTGACACTAGAGCGAGGGAGAAAAAAACACCCCATTTCACAAAAACATAGACATGTAGCAGATCACTGCCCACTGCAGAAGTCTTGTCCATTTGAAATGCAAATGTACTGGTGGTGGTTAAGGCAACAGGGGGCAACAGGACTGCAGGCTTCCAAGGGAGGCCAAGTCTACCCAATGTGTATGTAGGGACATAGTGCATAGAATGTTGACCTATTTTGGAAGACTTAGGTTTGAAACTTTTTGTAGACACTTATTACCTGTGTTAGCTCTGAATCTCAGTTTCCTCATAAGGAAAATAAAGATAATGATAGCAACTATATCACAGGGTTGCTATGAGGATCAAATGAGAAAATCTATGCCAAGCTCATTGCAAACCTTGAAGTGCTTATGTAAATAGGAGATATCCACCTCCTCCTCTTCTTCCATCATCATCATCATCATCATCATCATCATCATCATCATCATTGCTATTCAAGAAAAAGGAATCATGAATATAGAGCCATACAATAGGAAGGATCCATTCTTGAATCTCAGGACTTATTGAACCACAGTCAGATTTCCAGCATACCAGCTCCCTATCTTAGGATCAGTTCAGGGGTTTTTGCCCCCAGGGCTCCAATTTTTGTCTTTAGCTACTTTATAAATGTCTTTGATCATGAAACCCCACTTCAAGGAACTTATCAAATCTTGTGGAATCTCTCTGCTCCAACTTGGTTCCTTGATTTCATGGATGTGTCACACATGAACCCTAATTACTTATCTTCCTTTCTCTTGGCTCTGACATTCAGCCTTTCAGACTAGACAGACCTTCCCTCTTTCCTCTCTACCACATATCTTCACACTCCAAATGACAAGAGTGAGTTTTCTGGCATTTTTAACAAGGAAAAAGGAGAATATACAAATTTAGAAATAATGCAAGAGTATGAAGTGTTTGAAAGTACTTTATCTCTCAAGCCTAAGAGGCACCTAAGGTTTCTAACATAAGGTTTAAAATTCACCAGACTTAGGGTTAACCATGAGCCCCTCAGTAAAGTTTTACATTTTAATTGACTTTGCATGTTCTGGCGATACCTGTCAGAATACACATGACTGAGCTTGGGGACAGTTTTTCTGAACTCATTATTGTTGATTTGGGCAGCATTGACAAACTCAAATAGAAACAGATCTCTGTAAGCCACATATTGATAGAAAACTACAAATTTACTTGATGTTTTATTGTGTTTTTATTTGCTTTATTAACCATTTCCCAATTACATTTAATCTAGTTCTTATGGCACTGGTGAAGGGAGAATGTGGCCTGCCTACCTCAAGTTGACACCTCTAGCTTTGGGCAATTCAGCTTTGGCATGCATTCGACACTCAAACTGATTTTAGGCACAGAAAGATATAGTTTGTATTGAAGGCCTATACTGACCCTTTACTTCCTGAATCTCATCAAATGTACCAATTGGTCTGGATTATCTTCCAGCACATGTAACAACACCAGTTGTTTTCCAATTGGAATAAGACAGATTTTACCATTACCTGTGCTTCACTCAGAGCAATGGTTGAGCTCTGTGGTCTCCACTCTCTTAATCTCTTACAAGTACACTCAATGTGTTTTGGAACTGCTGTATTCATAACTCTTTGGGTAAAAATGAACTCCTTCACTGCATGCCACACTCAAGATGATGAATGGAAAGAGCACACTAGCCAGCACACACATGCCCCATGATGTTATTCCTCATGTGATAGCAACTTCACTAAGATAATTGGTTCAATGGCTGTCAATCATTGAATTCTCTTGTGATAATTGAGTTTACTCTTCCATCTAAAACATCTCCTTTTACAGACACTATGATTTCTATTCTCTTAAAAACAATTCTCTTTTACATTGATTCCAGGAGTCTTTGATGGCCTGGGCAAAGTAGAGGCTGTCCAGGCCAACCAGTCATATATATTGCAAGCAGCCAAAGCTTTATACAAATGGATAGCTAATAGGTGGCTGGGTCCTCTGAGTGTCTATGAGTTGGAGATCACGTCTCATGGACTTCCCCAAATGTTTCCATCAGTTCTCCAGGAAACTGATCAAATAGGACATAGGTCTCTTTTTAGCCATACATATAGGGAATCCTATGGCCTTTTGGATAGGATTGTCTTCCTTGTTCTATACATATCCAGTTTTCTATTGGTTCTTGTTACAACCCACCCACCGTGAACCTGAGTTTGATCCAACATCACTGAACATAGATGAATAAATGGAATTTTTAACTTGGGTAACCTTGAACTTCCAGATACCCCTGACACCTATAAATTGAAAGGGTTATGGACCTGGGTTATGGGGACTCAAGCACAAACTATATGACTCAGAGGGTATAGAAATCTGTCAGTGATATGACTTCAGGATCTTCAGACATATACCAACTTATGTAGACCTTGCAAGTGGTAGAGGAATTTCATAATCCAGTGACCCTGAAGATGTAGCTAGATGATAGTTTTAGAATTATAAGGGAACCATAAGGTCATTTGGTCCAACACCATCATTTTACAGGCAAGGAACCAGGACCAACATAAATTAAATTTCTCGTCTGAATTCACACAACTAGTAAATGACTGAGCCAGGATTCAAACCCAGTTCTTTTAACTCCAAATCTAGCACTCTTTCCTGTTGTGGATCAACAGACCCTATGTAGTCACAAGCAGAAAGATCTCTATTGTCTATAGCTCAGTCTGAAAAAAATCTCTCCACTCGACTTTATACCAATAAGTGAGTAAATTAGATTAGACAAGCTCTAATTATTGTACTTGGTGTAAATGAAACACTTTTTTTGGCTTCTTATAGTCTGAAACTCCACACACCTTAATACAAGATGGAGGAAGCATAGCTGGACAAAAGTTTTTTTTTTTTTTTTTTTTTTTTTTTTTCTTGGAAATGGCTGAGAGTTTTAGTGGAGTACCACTTGATCATCAGTTAAGAGTGGGATGTTAGTTCACTCCTGGGCCGTTTTAAGAGAGTTAAAGTATCCAGAGATATCCTGGTCTCTTCTGTTGCTAGTGTAGCTCTGCTCCATCCTCACCCCTCCAAAATCACTTTATATATCTTTTTGCTTAGTTATGTGCTTTTATTTCCCCCCACACCCCATTCTCATCTCTCTTGCCAGTAGAATGTCAGGTCCTTGAGGACAGAGGAAACTTCGTTTTTTTGTCCTCAGTGCCTGACAGATAGTAGATACTTAATAAATGTTTGTTAAATGAATGCTTCCTATATTAAAATACATATTGGTCCCCACAGGCACTAAAGAGTCACAACAGAGTTCAGAATCTTCTCCTTCATTAGCAAACATTTCCTACTTGACACAGAAACTGGTTGAGAAACTCTACAGTGGAATGTTTACTGCAGACCCCAAAGAGATCCTTCTATTTATTACAGAGCAGATCATAGTGGTATGTACCCTAAAGATATTTATTTCTCTGTCTGTTAAAATAATGTTACTATTTTGGAAAGTAGCTGCTAGTTACTTAGATGGGATAATCAAGTTGTTGTATTATCATTCATTTGGCCAGACTTGACTTTCACTCCCTGAAATGGAGTTGCCAAACATATGATGACTTGTATATATCTACTTTAAAAGGAGAATCCCTCAAACATTTTTGTGATGGGGCATTAAAGCTAAATATTTGAACAGAACTGTTCATTAAGAATACAACCTTATCACCTCTTATCTCCACATGAGATCAGAGCTATTTTTAATGAATTCATTAAATTCATCAAATTCATTCGTAAATGAAATTCACAATCAGATAATCTGAAGGTTGGAGGGGTCCTCAAGGATCAAAATGAATCCACCCAAAAAAATCCATTCTACAGCACCAATTCAAGTTAACAAAAATGCATTAAGTTATGGAAATAGGTTTTACATAACTTTATGTGTATATTGCTTGGTTTCTCAGGGTGTGGAGGGCATGGAGGCAGGGACAGAATTTGGGGGAAGGGAAGAAAAAAAGAAAAAAATTCCATGATAACTTTATGATACATTTAAAAGAAATAGCAAGTTGTACATAATAAATTTGCAGTTTCATGTACAATCATCTTTTTTCTATTCTATTATGTTATGGAAATGCTTGTTTTATTTCTTAAGTTCAGAATAAAATAAATAAAAATTTTAGGAAAAAATGTTTAAAAAATTTTACATATAATTGAGAAAAATAAAATAAAACAATATTAAGTACCTAATATTTCCAAGGTATTGTGCTTGTGCTAGGCACTAAGACTCTATTAAAAAAGAACTCTAGCCATCAAGTTGCTCTACCAGATGTTGGGGTTCAGGGATGGGATAAACACATACACAAATAAGCAAATGCAAGAGATTTTGAGGAAGGAAAGAATGCTAATGGGGATTATGTTTGCTTTTGATTTACAGGTCATTGAGAATGCTTTCTCTCAGAAGGAAGCTCTTCTTGGTGTCTTATACAGCAGCTTAAATAGAGTCATTCTCTATTGCCTGTCCAAACCCCAGCAGTCACTTTCTGAATGCCTTGGTCTATTAAGTATCTTGAACTTCCTCCAAGAGCAATGGGACATCATCTTTGCAACATACAATTCAAATATGAGCTTCATCATCTGCTTCATGCACTGTCTTTTTCACATTCATGCAAGAAGGTAAAAGTGTAGTGTTTGTAGCCTCATAAAATACGGTCTGTTCAAAGAGAAAGAAGACACAAGTTTGGGGTATAGGATTGTTAGTGAGAGTCATTTTTGATCATGTGTCCATTAAAGTCACATGCAATATATGATTGTGTCATCATGATGTATGTGCTTAGCTTTTGTGTTTTCTAGCATTTAGAATGGTTTCTTCTCTGTAGGGCCCTAAGAATGGAGATGTAGCTGAATGCTTTAATTTCAGTGGATCATAAATATCTAATGATGTATTTCCTTAACCCTATTTAATCATTAGTCACTTTAGTTCTATTATTGACATATGGGTTCTATACATTAATATCACCTGGCATCTAAGACTCAATATTCTTGATAGCATTTCACTTTAGAATTTTTGCCAAAAGATAGTAATTCTCTGTGCTTTATGTTTCATCCAAATGAGTTAATGAAATCCTTCTGTAGTGTTCCAAAACTTGTATTTCCTCCATCTGTCCATTTTGTACATTTCTATGTCTGCCATTAGTCATATGCCAATTCAAATGATAATTTGTACTCCTTACATGAAACATTTTCATCATTTAGAAAAGACTGTTTCAGCCTGTCAGTAAGCATTTATTAAGCAACTACTACGTGCCAGGAATCATGCTAAGCACTGGGGATACAAAGAGACAAAAAAAACCAGTACTTGCCCTCAAGGAGTTCGCAATCTAATGGAAGAGATAACAAGTAAACAAATATATAGGAAAAATAGGGAATAATTTAAAGAGGGAAAGCATTAGAATTAAGAAGGGTTGGGAAAGGCTTCCTGTAGAAGATGGTATTTTTATTGTGACTTTAAGGAAGCCAGAGAAGCAAGGAGGTAGAGATGAAGAAGAAGAACATTCCAGCCATGAGGGAAAGCCAGAGAAAATGCCTGGATCCAAGAATTAGAGTATCTTGTTTGTGGAACAGCAAAAAGACCAATGTCACTAGATCAAAGAATATGTGACAGGGAGTCAAAGTGTAAGAAGACTGGAAAGGTGTTGGGGGAGGGGCATTATAAAGAACTTTTAATGCCAAACAGAGAATTTTGTATTTGATCCTGGAGGTGATAGGGACTTACTGGAGTTTACACAGTCTGAGAATGACATGATTGGACCTGGTTTTTAGGAAAATCACTTTGATAACAGGATGGAGAGTGGATTGAAGTGGGGAGAGATTTGAGGCAGCAGACCCACCAGCAGGCTATTGCAATAGTCTAAGTGTGAGATGATGAGGGCCTGCTCCAAGGTGGCGTCTGTATCACAGAAGACAAAGGGGCATAGTCAAGAGATGTCTCAAAGGTGAAATCAACAAGCCCTGACAGCAGATTGGATGTGAAGGGTGAGAGACAGTGAGGAGTTGAGAATGATGGCTTTGAGCCTAGAGGACTGGAAAAATGGTGGTGCCCTTGATAGTATGTATAGGGAAGTTTGGAAGTTTTTTGGAAGTCTGGAGATGTAGTCGAATGCTTTCATTTCAGTGGATCATAAATATCTAATGATGTCTTTCTGAGATCTATTTAATCTTTAGCCCCTTTAGTTCTATTATTGACATATGGGTTCTACACATTAATCTCATCTGGCATCTAAGATTCAGTATTCTTGATAGCATTTCACTTTAGAAGTTTTGGCAAAACTTTAGGGTTTAGGAGTTTAGAGTTTAGGGGAAAAGATAATGAATTCCATTTGAACATGTCAGGTTTAAAATGTCTACTGGATATCCAGTCTGGGATGTCCAAAAGGCAGTTGGAAATGAAAAATTTGTGGTCAGCAACAAGTTTATGGCAGGATAGGTAGATCATCATAGGTAATTAAATCCATGGGAGCTGATGAGATGAGAAGTGAAGTAATACAGAGGGAGAAGAGAAGAGGACCCAGGACAGAGCCCTAGCACAAAACATACACATATTTTTCTATGAGTTTTTTTTTTGCACTAAAATTTCATTGAAATGAAATCCACTAGGTTGTAAACTCTTAAAGTGGCTCACACAATTTAGTGTCTTCTATGTCTTTTGGCCGCTTTTCAACATTATAATGGGAGATGAAAGTAAGGTGGGACCTTTGGGGAATTGCCTTAGGTGAAAAATTTAGAGTGATGCTGGTAATATTTGAAGATGTGATTCCCACCCTCTTGTTCCTTCTAAAAACACCCAATAGGAATGGGGAATCTTATTCTGGGCCTAATTTCCTCCCCTGGCAGCCAAACCCATGGTAGCTTTTTAGTAATGGCACTGAAATATTCCATTGTCTTGCAGGGTATGGGATGGGCTTCTTTCCATAACAGCTGATTGCCCCAAGCACAAAATTACTAGTAATGTCTCTGCCTACAGTGTTTAGTACAGTGTCTTCCACATAATGGGTGCTTTGTAAATTCTTACTGGGTAAATTAATGAAATCATTCTCACTGTATGAATTTAATTTGGGAAAAATTTTTAACTGTGGGTTTGGCTTGTGGATTTGTTTTTAAACCTAAGGTATCTTAAGGATCTGGACTGGCCTATAGTTTAGCTTGTGTCCTTGAAGTTTGCATGGTTCTGTCATTTGCCCCTGATACACACTTCCCTAGCTCTCTGTGCTTAGCAAAATGGCCTTCCAAGACATATTTCTTCCTTTTAAAAACAATCATGAAGGATTTCCTCGGGTGCTGGTGTGTTTTTCCTTATTATTATCATTATTGTTATAGTTATTATTATTGTTGCTGTTGTTTTAATACTAAGACTTGAAAGGACCTAATTAGAGTTGGGGGGAAAACAAAAAGTATTTTTTCAATCCTTCAAAAGGCATTCTTTTTGCTTTATGTTGTCTTTTAAAAAATTCATTGTGCTAAGGAGCTTAGAAACTTCCACTAGCAATGTAGATCCATAACTTTTGTGAAACTTTGAATCTAAGAACATTGCCTGGAGGGCTGAAAGGTTAAGACTCCCCAGGGCCATACAGCTAGTATATAGAAGAGATGGGCCTTGCACCTAGGTTTTCCCACCTCAGAAGTCAACTCTTTAATCACTGCAAGATTCTGTCTCTCAGAGTCATTCTCATTATTTAATTTAAATGGACTAACTTTTCCAACTTAAGGTTTTGGGGATTTTCTAGAAGTGTATAGGTATTAATGGCTGGGGAGGTATAACAACAAAAATACAGCAAAGAAACTGAGCTCTGCCTGGGTCATCTGTTGTTGGCTCCAGTTATCCAGAGGGATTTGGATTAGAACCCAAACCTAGAGTGAACCCTTATCACCAAGTCTTCCTTTCTCCGCATGAAGACATGAGAGAACCAGGAGAGGAAGGTCTTCCAAGTTTGAGTGATGGTAATGTATCTTATTTGTTATTTCCTTTGGTGGTAGTGAGAAGGGGAGGGGGAGGAAGGCAGAGCTGAGTGACGTGACTTGTGATGACTCTTACAGAAAACTCATCTTTCCCTGGAATAAAAGATCAAAGACTGTTGAGAAATGTTTAAAGAACAGGTCATGAGTACCCATGGACAAACATGGATTAGCTCTAAGAGACAAGTAGACTAAGTATGTCTGGTACACAATGAAAAGTGAATAAATGATCTTACTTCCTGGAAACCTTTGCCATGACACAGTTTAATAGAATTTGTTGAGAGACATGTTTGACTTAGACTACCAATGGTTTAATTTCTTTAGTATATTAAAAGAATATCACTGCAAAAGGATCTCTCATAATGTTGCCCCATGTTATGGTCCCTAAGTACATATATTGAAGTGCCAATGTAGTTTAAACATGGGATCAGAATAGAACAAGTGACCTAAACCATAATAAATACACTCACACACTAGCTTGAAGTAGCCACTTAATCATTTTTTAATTTCAAACTTAAATACAAAATGAGAAAAGAAAAAAAAAACATTGTCATGTGCACAACAGACCATAGGAGAGGATTTAATATAAAATAATAAATTTCCATTTCAAGAAAACTTGTATAATAAATACTACATATTGCTTTCAAAGCAGCCCAGCTTTTCTTTGCTTCCTCGTTGGTTTTCTGTGTTCTCTGCTATGCACTTTTTACTTTATTTTTCCCCCTCTGTCTCTCCCCCACCCTAAAGAAGGCTACAATTAAGTGTGGATATCTATATCTATATGTGTATATGTAGATATAGAAACAAATAGATATCTATAAACATACACATATATACACCTACATACATACATACATCTATAAACCAATACATATATACACTCATACACATAAATGTAAGAACATACTATGCTTATTTCTACCTGTCATGTTTCTCTGAGAATGGATTACATCTTCTTTCATAGGTCCAAGTCTTTCTATATGTTTTCTAAATCAATCAGCTCATTTCCTACACTACAGCAGTATTCCTACCTAATCCCATGCTATCTGAGAGATTGTCTATGAAAGTTTTTTTTCCCTTAATTTTCTGCATTCCTTCTATTCTTGGCTACATATATTTTATTTATACAAGAAAATTTTAATATAAAATAATTGAAATTATCCTTTTTATACTTCAACAATGCTCTCTTTTATAATATAGCTTAAGGTCTGATACTGCTGAATCTACTTCCTTTACATCTTTTTCTCTGGTTTCTTTGAAGTTGCTGAACTTTTGCTCTTCCAAATGAACTTTGTTCCTATTTTTTTCTAACTCAGTAAAATAATTTTCAGTAATTTAATTAGGATGACATGAATAAATAGATTAGTTAGGTAAAACTCATTTTAAAAATTATACTGGCTTTCCCTACCCATGAACAATAAATATTACTTCAATTATTTATATCTGAGTTTATTTATATAAGAAGTGTTTTACGTTTATGTTCTATATCTGTTTTAGCAGGTGTACACTCAGATATTTTATAATGTCTAGATATTTTAAATGGTCTAAAGCTATATTGAATAATATTGCTGATGCATAGTGCAGTTTCTCTATTTTTCTCTTTGGAATAAATCTATTTTAACTTTAACTTTGTCTGAGATCATGATTACTATCCCTGCCTTTTATCTTACATAATAAATTCTACTCCTGCTCTTTATTTTATCTTTGTGTATACATCTCATTTTTATAATGTTTCCTGAAAGCAACATATTATTGAATTAAACTTTTTAATCTGCTATACATTTCCATTTTATTGGTAAATTCATCCCATTCACATTCTAAGCTAAAATTACTTGTGTATTTTCCTTCTTCCTATTTTTGCTCACTGTCCTTCTCACCCTATTTGCCCTATCTATCCTCACTCCTCTGCTTTGCTTGTACTCACTACCTTGCCCTCCTAAACCTAACCACCCCTCTAAAAGTCCCTCCTTTATCTTCTCCCCCAACCCTATCCCACTGCCCTCTTATTTATTTCTGAATTTAGAAGACTTTTATACCCTTCTAGATATAGATGTTGGTCCCTCTTTAACCATTCCTGATGAAAGTAAAATTCAGCACTACCTGCCCTCCTCCCTCCTAGCTTCTTCTATTTCAATTTTTCCTTTTATGCCTCATTTGTATGAGATAATTACTCCTTTTTAATCTCTCCTTACTCAGTTTTGTTTTTTTTTAGAATCACCCCATCATACTCAGCTCAGCCCAAGCCTTTCTTTCAAACTATCCAAATACAAATGACATTCATTAAAAAAGAAACTGATAATATTTTAACATATAAGAAGTAAACAATTTGGCCTTATCGAGTCCCTTATATTTTGTCTTTAATGTTTACCTTATATTTCTTCTGGATGGTACATTCAAATTTTCCCTTAACTTCTGGGGGTTTTATGACAAAAACCTGAAAGTCTTTCTGTTCGTTAATGTCTTTTTTTTTTCCATAAGGATTATACTTAATTGTGCTGGGTAAATTCCCCTTGTTCATAATCCCAGATCTTTTTCTCTATGGAATACAGTATTCCAAGAGCGATGGTCTTTCAGCATAGTAGCTGCTAGATCTTCTGTAGTCCTTATTGTAGTTCTGTGATATTTAAATTGTTTTTTTTCTTGTTGCTTCCAGTGTTTTCTCCTTAATTTGGGCACTTTGAAACTTGGCCATGATATTTCTGTAAGTTTTCCTCCTGGGATCACTTTCAGGTGGTGATCAGTGGATATTTTCTATTTATGATTTGCCTTCTTATTCTAGAACTTCAAGGTAATTTTCCTTGATAATTCTTTGTAATAGTGTATCAAGATTTTTCTTTATCATATTTTTCAGGTAGTACAACTAGTCTTATATTATTTCTCCTCAATCTGTTCTCCAGATCAGTTGTTTTTTTGATGAGATATTTCTCTTCTATTGTTTCATTCTTTTGATTTTGTTTTATGACTTCTTGGTGTCTTAGAAAGTCATTAACTTCCCCTTGCCCAGTTCTAGTTTTCAAGAAATTATTGTTTTCCTTAAGTTTTTGATTCTCTATTTCAAGTTGGTTGACTTTCTTTTCATAATTTTCTTGATTTTCTTGGATTGCTCTTATTTTTTTCTAAATTTTCCTCAATGTTTCTTATTGATTTTTGAAGTCCTTTTTGAGTTCTTCCAAAAATTCATTTTGTGCTGGGGACTATTTGACATTTCTCATTGAAAAAAGAGTGGCTTTTTTTTTTTTAGTACCATTATTTTCCCTTGAATATGAACCCAGATCTTCTCTATCCCCATAGTAACTATCTATGGTTGGGTTCTTTCTCCTTTGCTTACTCATTTTTTTTGTTTTATTTTGTTTTTAGCAGCTGTTAGTGTAACCAAGTTGTAGTCCTGAAGTATGGGAAATGATGTCCCAAGTCTCAGGTCCTTACTGTTATTTTCTGAGGTCTGTCTCAGGGCCCAAACTTGGGTTCTCCTATCTACTCCTAAGCCATGGCTAGGGCCCCCAGACACACTGTCCCATAAATGATCTTCCTTCTTGTGGTCTAGCATATCCAATTTTTCTGAGATTCTATTTATCTCCTTCAATTCTTTCTTATTTACTTTATGGTTAGATTTATCTAGCTCTGAGAAAGAAAAGTAGAAGTCTCCCACTAGTATAGTTTTATTGTGTATTTCCTCCTAAAATTCACGTAATATTTTCTTTAAGAATTTGGATGCTGGGGGGCGGAGCCAAGATGGCAGAAGGAAAGCAGTGACTGTCTTGAGCTCTCCCCCAAAGCCCTCCAAATACCTAAAAAAATGGCTCTAAACAAATTCTAAAGCAGCAGAACCCACGAAAAGACAGAGTTAAACAAATTTACAGCCAAAGACAGCCTGGATGGTTGATCAGAAAGGTATATTGCGCCGGGCAGGGAGAGGAGTGCAGTGCAGTGTGGGCGCTCAGGCTGCAGCAACCCTGGAGCAGGCCTCAGAGGACTGAATCGCGGGCATCTGTGGCAGTTTCCAGACTTCTCAACCCCTGAATTCCAAAGACAACTTAGAAGATCAGTGGGAAATGTCTGTAACTACGGTGAGAGAGGAGCTAGGTCCCAGCTGCAAGTCTCGAGCACGGCCTGGGATCGTGGCTTTTTCCTGAGCTTCTGGCCCACAGACTGAGGGGGAATTGAGTTGCTGATCAGAGGGGGATTGCAAGGATCTCTTTGCCAGAACTGAGGCAGGAATCTCTTGTTTTACCAGTGCTTGGATCTGGGTCACAGTTCTGAGGGGTGGTCTTGGGGCGAGGAGGAACGCTGGTGCGGTGAAGCTTGTTGCGGTGGTGGAGAGAAAACACCTCACCCCTTATCATAGCACCTTGGAAGAACTGAAAATTTACAGGTCCCTAGAAGTACCTCTGAAAACAGCTGTACAAACCCCCGAAGCTTGGGACAGTACACTCTTTACATTGGAAGCAGACTTTTACCTTAACAAAAAGTTTAAAACTCAAGTAATAGGCCGGGATCGTGAGCAAGCAGTGCAAAAAGAGTCAGACTATATTATCTTACTTTGGTGACAAAGAAGATCAAAACATACAACCAGAAGAAGACAACAAAGCAAAGCTCCTACATCCAAAGCCTCCAAGAAAAATATGAATCAGTCCCAGGCCTTGGAAGAGCTCAAAAGGGATTTTGAGAAGCAAGTAAGAGAAGTAGAGGAAAAACTGAGAGTGATGCAAGAAAACCATGAAAAACAAGTCAACAGCTTGCTAAAGGAGACCCAAAAAATACTGAAGAAAATAACACCATAAAAATTAGCCTAACCCAAATGGCAAAAGAGATCCAAAAAGCCAATGAGGAGAAGAATGTCTTAAAAAACAAAATTGGCCAAATGGAAAAGGAAGTCCAAAAGCTTACTGAAGAAAATACTTCCTTAAAAATTAGAATAGAGCAATTGGAAGCTAGTGACTTTATGAGAAATCAAGACACTGTAAAACAAATCCAAAAGAATGAAAAATTAGAAAACAATGTGAAATATCTCATTGGAAAAACAACTGACCTGGAAAATAGATCCAGGAGAGAGAATTTAAAAATTATTGGACTCTCTGAAAGCCATGATCAAAAAAAGAGCCTAGACATCATCTTTCAAGAAATGATCAATGAAAACTGTCCTGATATTTTAGAACCAGAGGGCAAAATAGAAATTGAAAGAATCCACTCATCTCCTCCTGGAAGAGATCCCCAAAGGAAAACTCCTAGGAATATTGTAGCCAAATTCCAGAGTTCCCAGGTCAAGGAGAAAATATTACAAGTAGTCAGAAAGAAACAATTCAAGCATTGTGGAAACACAATCAGGATAACACAAGATTTAGCTGCTTCTACATTAAGGGACCGCAGGGCGTGGAATATAATATTGCAGAGAGCAAAGGAGATAGGATTACAACCAAGAATCACCTACCCAGCAAAACTGAGTATACTCCTGCAGGGGAAAAAATGGTCATTCAGTGAAATGGAGGACTTTCAAGATTCTTGATGAAAAGACCAGAGTTGAATAGAAAATTTGATTTTCAAATTCAAGACTCCAGTGGAATATGAAGAGGTAAACAGGAAAGAGAAAATCATAAGAGACTTATTCAGGTTGAATTGTTTACATTCTTGCATGGAAAGTTGATATTTGTAACTCATGAGACCTTTGTCAGTATTAGGGTAGCTGGAGGGGAAAAAATTATATGTATGTATATATAGATATAGATAGATAGATAGAGGGCACAGGGTGAATTGAAAATGAAGGGGTCATATCTAGAGAACAAAATTAAGGTGTGAGAGAGGAATATATTAGGAGAAGGAGAAAGGGAGAGGTAGAATGGGGTAAATCATCCGACAAAAAAATCAGACAACAAAAGGCTCTTACTGTGGAGGGAAAATGGGGGAAGGTGAGAGGGAATGAGTGAATCTTATTCTCACAGGATTTGACTTAAGGAGGGAATAACATACACACTCAATTGGGTGTGGAAATCTGTCTTACCCTATAGGAAAATGGGGGGGGAAAGGGACAAGAGAGTAGGGGAATGATAGAGAGGAGGGAAGATTGGGAAAGGGAGTAATTAGAAGCAAATACTTCTGAGGAGGAACAGGGTCAAGAGAAAGAATAGAATAAATGGGTGGGTGGGATAGGATTAAGGGAAATAGAGTTAGTTTTTCACTGCATGTCTACTATGGGAGTGTTTTGCACAACTGCACATATATAACCTAGATTTAGTTGCTTGCCTTATCAATGAGGGTGGGTGAGGAGAGAGGAAGGGAGAAAATTTGGAACCCAAAGTTTTAAAAACACATGTTTAAAAAAATGCTTTCAGATGCAACTGGGAAATAAGAAATACAGGAAATGGGGTACAGAAATCCATCCTGCCCCACAGGAAAATTGAAGGGGAAGGGAATAAGAGAAGAGGGGGAGAGATAGAAAGGAAGGCAGACTAGGGGAAAAGGTATTTAGAATGCATGCTGTCTTGTGGTTGGGGGAGGGGCAAGATGGGGTGAAAATTTGGAACTCAAAATCTTGTGAAAGTAAATGTTGAAAACAAAAAAAATAAATAAAAATTACCATTAAAAAAAAGAATTTGGATGCTATGCCATTTGATGTGTATATGTTTAGCACTGATATTACTTCATTGTTTATAGTTCCTTTTAGCAAAATGTAGTTTCCCTGCTCATCCCTTTTAATTAGGTATATTTTTACTTTGTCTGAGATCATGATTGCTACGCTTGCCTTTTTACTTCAGCTGAACTTAACAGATTCTGCTCCAGTCTCTTATGTTAACTCTGTGTGTATTTCTGTATTTCAAGTATGTTTCTTCTAAACAATATATTGTTGTAGTCTGATTTCCAATTTATTCTTCTATCTGCTTCCATTTTATGGGTGAGTTCATCCCATTTACATTCACAGTTATGATTACTAACTTTGCTTTTCCCTCTATCCTATTTTCTGTTTTTTTATCCTTCTCTTTTTATTCTGTCCCTCCTCTAAAGTCTGTTTTGATTTTTACCACTGCCTTCTCTTACCTGCCCTTACTTTTATTATTTCTCCCCCTTTCCTTTATCCACTTCCCTCCTACTTTACTATTAGGTAATGCAGATTTCTGTTATCATTTTAGTATATAAGTATATTTTCCATCTTTGAACCAATTCAGATTTGATTGAGGTTCAAGCATTCTCTCTTTCCCCCATACACACCATTTCCCCCTCCATTGTAAAAGGTCTTCTTGTGCAGTTTTAATTGAGATAATTTTACCCATTCTTCATCTCCCTTTTCCCTTCTTCTAGGGCATCCCTCTTTCTAGCCCATTCATTTTTTACATCATCTCAACGTAATTGAATCACTCCTGCACAATCTTTCTATGTAAAATCCTTTTACCTGCACTAATAATAATACAGTTCTTAGAAGTTATATACATACATACATGCATACATACATACATATATGTATGTATGTATGTATGTAATCTTCCCATTTAGAAAACAGTTTAAACTTATTGAGTCCCTTATGATTTTTATTTCATGATTATCTTTTTATGGTCTTCTTGAGTCTTGTATTTGAAAGTCAAATTTTCTATTAAACTCTGGCCTTTTCATCATGAGTTTTTGAAAGTCCTCTATTTCATTAGATATTCATTTTCCCCCTGAAGGATTATACTTAGTTTTTTTTGTGTAAGTTATTCTTGGTTTTAATCCCAGCTCTTTCTCCTTCTGGAATATCATATTCCAAACCCTGTGCTCATTTAATGTGGTAGATGTTAAATCTTGTATAATCCTGAATGTGACTCTGCAGCATTTGAATTGTTTCTTTCTGGCTGCTTACAATATTTTCTCCATGACCTGGAAGCTCTCGAATTTTATTGCAATATTCCTGGGAGTTTTCATTTCAGGATTTCTTTCAGGTGTTGATTGATGGATTCTTTCAGTTTCTACATTACCCTTTGATTCTAGGATATCAGGGCTGGTTGGTTTTTTTTAAATAATTTCTGGAAATATGATGTCTTGGCTCTTTCTTTGATCATGGCTTTCAGGAAGTCCAATAATTTTTAATTATCTCTCCTCAATCTATTTTTAAGTCATTTGTTTTCCTGATGAGATATTTCATATTGTCTTTAATTTTTCCATTCTTTTGACTATTTTATTATTGTTTCTTGATATCTCACAGAGTCATTAGCTTCCACTTGCCCAGTTCTAATTTTTAAGAAATTATTTTCTTCATTGAGCTTTTGTACTTCTTTTTTCCACTTAGCCAATTTTACTTTTTAAGGAATTCTGTTCTTCAGTGAATTTTTTTGCCTCTTTTACCATTAAGCCAAATCTGTCTTTTTTTTTTTTTTTTTAAGTGAGGCAATTGGGGTTAAATCACTTGCCCACAGTCACACAGCTAGGAAGTAGTATATGTCTGAGGCCGGATTTGAACTCAGGTCTTCCTGACTCCAGGGCCACTGCTCTATCCACTGCGCCACCTAGCTGCCCTGGCAAATCTTTTTTTTTAAGGTGTTATTTTCTTTTGTATGTTTTGTGTCTCTTTTACAAAGATGTAGATTGTCTTTTCATAAGTTTCTTCCTTTGCTTTCATTTCTTTCCCTGATTTTTCCTCTACTACTCTTTTCTTTTTTTAATTTTGACACTTAGTTTTTAGTTCTTCCAGGAATTCTTATTGGGCTTATTCAAATTCACATTTTCCTTTGAGGCTTTGCTTGTAGCTGTTTTGACTTCATTATCTTCTTTTGAGTTTGTGTATTGATATTCCCAATCACCATAGCAGGTTTTTATGGTCAGCTTCTTCTTCTTCTTCTTCTTCTTCTTCTTCTTCTTCTTCTTCTTCT